>NW_009231376.1:0-24440 GCF_000690835.1 Fulmarus glacialis
TCACCTCCGGGGCGCGGAACCGCGATGTTCTCCTGCGATCCTGCGTCTATAGGCGGCATCTGTTTAATGCACTTGCGTAATGCACTTCTGCCCGCTGCCGGGAGCCGGGGCGCTCCGGTGAACCAGACACCGGCTGTAGCAACCCTCCCCGGGGCATCTGGCGCCAAACCAGCTTTTAGTTACTCTTAATGCTTTATATCATACGCATACCTTGTAATATATAAGCTTGCGATATAGATTATAACATAGTTGGGGGGGGGGGCTGGCTCTGCGAAAGGGTGCGCGGGGGTGCTGGCAGGTGCCTGGGAGCTCCCCAGCTCGAAGGGGCTGAGTGGGAAAGACCTGAGCGTTGGAATGTGCTACAGCATGGCTGTGAGAAACCAGTGTTATGGGCGTGTAAGGAGGAAAATGGTGATAATGTATCAGATGAGGTGTTTCCAGAAAAGAGAGGTATGGATGGACAAGTACTTACAAGACTTTATCTGAAATCCCATGACTATCTGAAATCCCATGACGCTGCTAACCATGAGGCTTAGGTTTCCTTAGTTTATTCTTCCCCCGATATAAAAAAGCATGATTTAGTGTCCTGCTCGCTACCAAAGAGCTACTTAAGAACTTAACTTTGCAGTATAAGTGAGAGATAAAAGTAACAGAAACTCTTTGTTCACTGTTTTCCCCTCCGGCAGCAGGATACCAGGTACAATCTCATTCACCAAGCAAAGCAATCGCAGAGACCTGATCTTGACAGGCTGATCCTATTTCTCAGCCTTCAAAACTGTTACTACGTGACACTAATTAAGTGATAAATGAGTGGCATTAAGAAAGGGTGGGTTTTATCTTGTGTTCTTTCATTTAAGATTACGGTTTTTGCTCGTGGGCTATGGCTTTGGTTTTGGGGCCAGCGGGGTAGCGCCGCTTGAGATCAGGGATCCCTGGATCACTCCTGGTGACCTCTCCAGAATAAGTTTTGCCAGTGTAGTGTCTGCACCCAAAACCTCGCACTGGTACTGTAGCGAAATGAACAGCTCGTACAGAATGAGCAAATTCCTTGCCAGGTACATGGGCACAAGCCAGCATCCCGTTTAAATGGATCCATCAAATGAATCTTGCAGAGTGTGCTGGCTCTGAGCGCAGCATGACAGGCTCAGTGAAACATCTGCACTTTTCACTGGAGCAGGGGGGCTCCAGGCACTGCTGTGTGGGCTCGTGCATGCTGTTTGGATGTGCTGCCAGCCTAGATCCGAATTTCTGTAGCGCTGGGAACAGCTGGTTGTCCTGCTCTGCCCTGAGCTGTTGAAGGAGCATCGCAGCAGCGGCTGTACAAAGCCTTCCTGTAAAAACTGCTTAAGCCAGGCACACCTGGGCATCGGGACATGCCGCGACTTACATGTGTAGCAGGAGCTACAGAGAAGCCCCCGTTGCCTTTGAGAGCAAAAATCCTTAACTTCAGCCTCCCAGGTTTGAAAATGAGGGTGTTGCAAATGTGGTCCAGGTGCGGGTGGGACCAGGGCTGTCGCTGGTGCCAGGTCCTTGCCCTGTTTGGCAGCGAGCAGCTCCCACAGCCGAAGGTTGGCTGAAGTTGCCCGTGTGCCCTTAGGAGGGACCATCCCAAAGAGCTTGGGAGCCCATGGGTGTAGCGTGGTCTGCACATCCTCAGCCATGGCATTGAGCCACCCGGGGCCCTGCCCCTCTTGCTGCCTGCCCCTTTGGGGGCATGTCCTCTTCCATGGCAGAGGGATGAGCTGGGCTGAGGGAGTAATCAGCTGAAAAATAAGTTTAATTTTGCTAGTGACTGTCTGTGCCACAAAGGCGAGAGCAAATGGCCAGGGGCAGCGTGGGGATGTGGCTGATGAAGCAGTGCTCTGAGGGTTTGACCACAGCCTGTTTGGCTGTAGGCGCCGAGGTCTTTTTGGCTCATGGCTGTGCTCACACTGCAGAAGAAGCCACACACAGAGACACCCCAAAGGCAGCGGGTACCGCAGCGAACCTGGGGGCTGGAGCCAGCCACGGCGTTGTTTTCACATTTACGAGTAGAGCTGCTTTTTTGCGAGAAAAAGAGCTTGTGCTGGTAAATCGCCTACTTTTCCATGCAACAAGCTGCCTCTCTTAAAGATGTGCTTTTGCGGGTGAGCTGAAGTTTGCGTGTTCTCTGCAGCTGTGCAGTGGTTTGTTCAGCTCATTGCTTCACCCTGCCAGAGGTGACTGTCGTGGCCATGCTCCCCAGTCTGTCCCTGCCTGAAGCTGCTGGGTCAGCGGGGACCTGCCTGCAGAGAGGGGTGGCTCGTCCCGAGAGTGTGGCTAGAGGAGCTGGGGTCACCTCCAGCACAGTGGGGCCACTTATCGCTGTTCTGGCACCGGCTGATGTCTTGTGAACCACAGAAGGCCATAAAGGCACGCAAACTGTTTCAAGGGCCAGATATAGCTGTTATTGAAGTTGTTCTTTTAATATTTGAACACATTTTAATGATGCTTTGAAAATGCTCTTTCCTCAATTAATATCTTTAAAAGGCACTTACACAAACAAAGCTGCACAGGCAGCAAAGGGGCAATCAGGATGTGACGCTTTCGTTCCCAGCTCATACAGCGAGAACAGTGCCTCTTTCTTCTGCTGCTATTTTTATGGATGTTGACTGCAGAACTGATGCTTGCTTAGTCTTTGCTCTTAAAAAATACTTACGCAGAGGCTTTGTTTTAAACTTACAAGTAGTTGTACCCCTTTCTAGCTCGAAGCAGCGCTCCCGTCGGTCCCAGAGTACTATGGGAGCCAGCGTTGTGTCTGTGCATGCAGCTTAGCTTGGTAAAATACCTGGTGCCCGAGTGGACAGTGCTTGAAATGGCAAGCTTTTGCCAGTGATGTAGCAGCGGGTGGGTATCACTTACACCAATCCGGTAAAAATACTTGCAAAAGCATTCTCAGTTATCGAAGCACTTGCTCCACACAACAGCTTTAGCTGTTGTTAGGGTATTTTTCAAAGAGGAGTTTACGAATAACTTTCCCACAGTCTCATTATCACCCCGATCATCTGTTAGTGTCTTGCTTCACTCGGTCCCGCTGATGGTTGCCAATTTATATAAAATGAAGATTCAGTGTGTATATGAATGCTTCACACTTGTCTTTTGACACGCACTATATTATCAAATGGAGAAGGATTTGCCTTACAATGAATTACAGATTTGCCGATAACCAAGTGTTGTTAAGACAAGACAGGGCTGCAGGGGCCCTGCCAAGTGCTTGCTGGTGTTTCAAGGGCTGGTGTTTCCAGAGGGAGGAACCTCACCGAGGAGGATGGTCAGAACTGCCTCTTGATTGAATTCAGGATTAATAACTCTTGCGTGAGAAGTAGGACAGGATTTAATCTAAAGGAAGCTGTGGTTTGATTTATTGGGCATTGCTGTTGAGAGAGGGAAGGCTTTTTCCCTTCACTCACTGTTTCTCCCTGAGCTCCCTGGTCCTGTCGGTCTCCTCCACTTACTGACCTAGGAGAAGCCTGCTGACTTGCACCTTGGAAGAAATGAAAAGCAAAGCAATGAAACAGGAACAAAAAGAAAATGAGCAAAAAAAGGAAATGAAAAGTTAACTTTTCTACTAGAGCAGCTGGAGCAGCCAGGGTTTGAAAGGGAGAGACTTCATGTGGTCAAATAAATACATTTTAAAAAGCATCTAAACCCCTTGCCAGCAGCGTGCAGTGAGCCGGGAGGCAGGTGCCGGTGCGCAGGGTTTGGGCGCTCCCTCTCCCGTGTGTTTGCCCCTTTCTGCAGGAACTATGTTGGGAAGTGGGTGGGTTTGCTTGGCTGGGCTGAGACATGCATCCCCCCGGCCCTCGTCCCTTGCATTTACCAGCTCAGTCCCTGCTGTGGGATGGCCCTAGGGCTGTGGAGGCCCTGAGCAAAGGAGCCAAAAACCCTCCCAATGTCTTAAAAACAGGCCTATACAATAAAAGATGAGTAACACCGATAAGCTAGGCCTAGCCGTCTCCTTCCTTGGCGTTGCCATCCCCTCGCTCCAAACCTGCTTGAACCTCAGGCTTCTCTAAGAATCTCGCGCTTGTCATGGTAAAAGTCATACCAGAGTTGTTACTTGTATAAAGTATATAAAAATTAGGCAGTTTGTTTCCTTGTCTCCCCAGGGGTTGGTGCTCTGGAAGATCTGCTCCTTTCCTTGTTTTACCTCTGGGGATTTGTGTTAATTATTACTGGGGATTTGAGCATTGGCTTTCGCTCCTGCAGGAAACATCCAGATTACCCCCTTGAGACAGGAATAAAATCACTTACCTGCCATAAAGGCTAACATAACATTTATAAAGTCACAACTACAGTCTTTGAATATTTCATGAGTCTTTAGGCTCTGTCACACCCTGCTGCAGAAATACTTGCCAACAGGCAAGTTTTCTTTCCAGCTCTGGTCAGCGGGTGGCTGGATTGCACACCAGGGCAGGCTTTGCTGTCCAGGTGCATTTCCATCCCATTTCCTTCTGCTAGCTCCTGCAGCTTGCCTTTGCCCACATGACTTGGATTCAACACGTGGATGTTGAATTTGAGCAGGAGCTTAGGTGTCTTCTGTAGCAGTTGCTTTCGTGCCAGGGAGCCCCGTTCTGCGCATTACTGCTGCATTGCTGCTGCCTGCGGGCTGGCTCCTGCCAGCGGGCACAGAGGTTTCTGCAGTGCCCCTGCCCCTCGTCCTCTGCTGGTTATTTCACTCACACGTGCTGGCTTCATCCATCCTGGAAGGTAAACCACCGGGCTGTGAGGCTGCTCGTTAGGGATTAAGGTGACTCTTTGAGGGTAGAAAGGGATGAATGTTCTAAAAATAAAGACCTTAATTTGTTAGCTGTCTGTGTTTGTGTCATAGTCAATGTGTGCGTTGGATATTTGAATGTCAAATATTTACTAAGTCATGTCAAAGTGACACAATGATGCTTTTATTAACTCCACTACGTAGTCTGCACCTGTCTTCTGCAGATGGTAGATCTTCTGTCTTGCAGGCAAGGTCTGAAATTTCACTTTCTTTCATGCAGTCTTATTTTGGATAAGTATATTTTAACTTTAAGTGCAGGAGCAAAATAACTGCAGGGTCCTCTGAAGGCCTGCTTACCTGAGCAGACTTAAGGATGTTACTGCAAACCTAACAAAACAACAGGCCCAAACTCCTTTCTTTTTGCAATAGTGAGATATCTGGATATACTTTTTCAGCTCTTGTCTAGCTAGTCAGACTGTCTTGATTAATCGAAAGGAAACTTCCAGAGTACGCATAAGGCTTGGTTTGTCTGAGTTTGCAGAATATTCCTGTAAAACATCCCTGGGCTGGGATGCTGGGCAGAGGGGATGCTCTGGCTAAACCTTTGATTATTGTCCCAATTTGGCGTTACTCTTGTGGTCCTGTTGAAAGTCACAGACTGATCTCCTGACAAAACCGCAT
The DNA here is from genome assembly GCF_000690835.1 of Fulmarus glacialis. Lineage (NCBI taxonomy): Eukaryota > Metazoa > Chordata > Aves > Procellariiformes > Procellariidae > Fulmarus > Fulmarus glacialis. The sequence continues at coordinate 5,417 of NW_009231376.1, forward strand.
TTAAAGTCAACCTGACAAATTAGAGAACAAACTTTTATCTAATTATAGGGCAGATTAAATAAGGCAATCACCTCTGTGGGGTGTGTGTGACAAGTATTTATGGGTGATTATCTCTCTACTGGCTTTAGCTGAACACCCCATCAGTCTATACCTTCTATTTTGGGAATTAGATTAGTGCAAAGGTGCCTGTAAGGCAGGGAAGGCTGTGTCGACTCTGGCTGGTCGGGCAGTGGTGGCAGCAGTAGTCGGGTCTGATCCTGCCTCGTGGTGCAATTTCTCTTGGAGTTTTGTGCAAGGTAAGATCCATGGTCTGGTGTGGGAAATTATGTTACAGGGGAAACTGCTTATACGTAGCATACAGCGAATTCATTATTATTTATAAGCAGCCTATCACTTGTCCTCATAAATACCAATATTAACTGTTATTTTGGGTAAATTCCGGTTGGTGTATCTCTGCCTGTACCCGAGCTAGAGGAGGGGATGGGTGGCATTCTGAGATCAGGTACAACAAGTAATTAGAAGGTAAAGGATTAATCAACTTTGAGTACAAGGGCTGGGCGGGATCTATAATCCTGCATGAGTCAGATCTTCACATCACTCTCTGCTCTTGATGTGACAATATTAAATTGCTACAGCCAGTTTAATGATCTGTATAAGCGTGTGTGTGATCTCTTGTTGTAATTGTAATCTTGTTATTGACCTATAGAAGATCTGAACGTGTCCATACTCACATCCTCGCTCAGACGTCAGGTGTGAATATTTGTGCTTATGGACAATAAGCACCTCTTGTGGTGGCTTATATACCACTCTAATATACCTCTAAGTGCTACTGGAAAATTTATTGTTTCATTGACATACCTACTTGCCACAAAGTTGGTGGCATTTGAATAATCATAAAGACAAAACAGGAGGAGGAGTGAATGCAATGTTTTTGGATGAATATTCACAAGTAGGTCTAGTTATTGCAGACTTCTTTCTTTCTTCTTAGCGGAGTGGCTCATCTACGAGATCTTGATTTCTGATAGGCAAAGCTGCTCTAAGTGTCAACCAGGGATGTTCACACCTCCAAGACACAAGCCGTTCGTCTTCCCACATCTGCTGGATGACTTGCACTATTACCTAACTTCATCCAGTGGGTAGGCAGCAACCTATGGCTATGGCAGTGAATGCGTGGTTTGCTCTTAGAACTGCTTCTTAAGTGTTTTAGAGAAAAATGAAGTTGTTTTGGGAGTTTAAGGCAGCTGTGCTTTGTGATGGTCTGGAAGGAATTGCCCATTGCCCAGTGCCAGCCAGTTTTGCAGCTCCTCTGGGTTGCACCCAGTTGCTGGAGAAGGCTTTCGCCTTCATTTTAAAAACACGCAATTCCATCCACTATCTGTTTCATCTCCTCATGCTCTTTCGCAATGCTGTATGAGTACAGCCAGCCTTGTGATTAATCCTACTCATTCTGATACCAGTTTTGCCATGGGAAATTTTCTTAAAATGAGCAATTCTCTATTCTTAGCAAGAGGTTGGTTTTTTGTTTGTTTTCCTCTGTATACCTTGACCATACAGATTCAGCCTTTATTATTGCTCTCAATGGAAACAAGTTTGAAAAGTGTAGGTCTCACAGATACCTGATTTTTCATGTTTTATCTATTAATCACATATACTCAGTGTTCAAAAATTCCATTTTTGTCTAGGAGCTGTTGGTAAGTGAAAATGTTTGTTGTCTCCTGTTGTGCTTGTCCTGGATGGAGCAGGATGCTCAGGAGGCAGAGCATGATGTCTGGGGTCTGTGGGGGTGATTAAGGCTTAGGGCTGGGATGTTTGTGCTTCATCTTTGGATGGTGTGGGTGGTAAAACCATCCTGGGCAGGGCTGTTGGGAGCACTTGGAGTGCCCTCTTGTGATAAGCCTCTGGCTGAAGCAGCAGTTCTCCACATTTTCTGAAACCTCTTGTGTTATCCTTCTCCATCCCATCTTCTGCCCCGTCATCCCTGTTTCTTCACAGCTGCACCTGCCAACGTGGAAACCCTCTTCTTTGTCTTTCAGCTCTGCTTGTAAAAATATGCTACATTTCACCACGAGATCTGGCATATGGCAAAGCTTGTCACTACATTTGGAGTCCAAACTAGGCTCTATTGCCTCCTTGCAAACAGCAGCTACTGCCGTAGAAATCCTTCCCAGTGAGGCATGTTTTGCTCTTTCTCCCTTGTCAAGGCCTGCTATGAGAGATGGAAAGGAAGTTACTCTGCTCCTACCCTAATCACAAGATCTAAAAAATACAACGTATTTTATAATTTACATATAATTTATGATTATTATACATTCCCCTATATTATTCATTTGGAGATACTTTTGCTGCCTCTGCTGCTGCTGGGTCAGGTGCAGAGGAGGTGGAGAGATTTGCATGGTGGCTCCTCTCAGGGAATCTTCAGGGGAAATGAGGATAAATGTGTGTGGGAGAAAGATGGATGGTGCTTTGGTGGGTGGGAGTGTAACCCTGCAGAGCATGAGATACTCCTGCTCATGAAAGTCCCGTAACAGAGCTGTGGCAGAGCCAGAAGATGCTCTTCCAGCCCCACGCTGGCAACTGCAGCCACCGCACAGGAGACCACGGGTGGTTACGCCTTTGTGGGAGATGCAAACCCGACGTGCGTCTCACTGTGTCTCTGAGTGTGCTGTGGTGTGAAATGAGCCCCAAACCACGATGTTCTTCTCACACTGTTTCTCGCCTCTTGTTAGATGGGGAGTTGTGTTTCTAGGCTAGTTAATTTTCACCTTGCATGGGTATTAGGTGTCCGTTCCAAAGAAATCAGTGGGAATCTTTCCTCTGACTTTGGTGTTGATCCAAAATCCCTTGCATCTAGTTTGTATGTCAGAAAAAAAAAAATTCTCTCTCTCCCCGTTGCCTTTTAATTTTGTAAATACTATAAACTCCCAACAATTTTTGAGTCCAGCACACGCAGAGACAATTTTGTTCCCAGATTTTTTGCTTCCTGTCAGGTTTTTAAGGTTGCAGCATGCGACTCTTTGAAACACTGTGACTTTAAGTTCTGTAACCTTGCTTTATTACAAAACATACATTTGCCAGACGAAAGAAGAATGTGGGTTAAAGGAAAGTAGATATTTCCATTTCCTTATTTCCAAGGGGTGTTGCAACACCTCCCGATGTAAAATAACCTGCAAAGGAGTCTGCGTCACTGCGTGTCGACATTGTGCTACAGAGGAGCAGGACAAGATTCTCCGCTGAATAAAATTTGCTGTTGTGGAGATCTATAAGCCCTTTGTCTCATAAGATGCTAACTAACTTGGGTAGTTTCAGGCTGACTGGATTTCACGGTCTTAAAGTAGAAAATGATTGCAGTGTTTATTATGGAATAATAAGCATAGGACAAAAGCTTTTGCTAATACAAAGCACTTTGCCTTGGACAGGCTGTGTCTGACAGTGAGACATTGCCATCTCTTGGGCAGGTGCAGCCTGAACATAGACCTTGTTTAAAACCTACGATATTTAAAATCCCAGTCGTGTAGCTGAGGAGTAGGAAAGGGCTGAGTCTATCACCGAGTCCAGTATCCCGGTATTTTAGTTGATGCTATTAATATGTATACATCTTAATACTGGCAAAGGCACAATCCAATTCAGAAGTCAGAAACACGGCTTGTTATCTCTTTGTGTAAAAATGGTTGTGGTTACCAGGTTGATGTCCCTTCAATATTACAAGCTGTGAGTCATTTCTTCTCAAATTATGAGACTGGAAAAGTTTAAATATAATTACGTTTGGGATTATTGTCATTTACCTCCTAGAGTCTGAGCCTTTTTAACACAAGGCTCAGAACTGACTTTTTAAAATGAAATCTGCAATTTTCTGCAATCACAGGGTTTTTAAGAGATTAAGCTTTAAAAGTGCTAAATATCTCACAACAAAACTACGAGGGTTGGCAGTATTGGTGCCTGACTTGCTTCTTGATACTACATCTCCTTTTTTAAAAAGAAGGTGTGTAGGCATAAGCTCCTGATTTTAATTAAATTCTGTCTCAGAAGGGAAAGTGGCAGGTGTAGGGAGCTATAGAGATCCTCTATGAAATAATTAGATGAAAACTGATAATATTTGGCTTAAACCACAGTGCTGGCATGAAGGTTCTAAGGAAACAACACCTGCCCTTTACTGATTAAGAGGCGGCTGCTGTGTTAGTGATCCCGGCACACACCTTTGGTAAATGTTGCCTGTTCCAATAGTAAAAAAACTTCCTGAAATTTGGCAGCTGGCCAAGTCAATTTTATTTGTCTGTGGAACTTTATGGGAACTTTACATATATGAGAATAATTGCACCTGATCCAAGTACAACTGCAGCTGTATGGCCAAATCTTTCCCCATTTGTAAAAAAAAAAAATTAAAAATTTTGAATATTAGAATATTAATTTTTAAACAATGGTGGTTCACAATTTTTGACCAAGTTTTCAACTTTAGGTATTTGGCCTCTATGGGCCTGTAGGATCTGTGCAAAGAAAAAGTGACAAACTGCCTATTTCCAGAAAAAGCCCCAAATACTAATGCCTACGTCGCATCGGTAGAGCTGCCAAGTTTGCCGTTGGAGCGAGGGTTTTACAGGGGTAAGCACTGGAAGGAGAAGCCGCTGGCATGATGGGATGTACCCCTAAAAACTTTGGGGAAGGCAGATATGTGGGATGAGTGAGACAACAGCAAATGAGGCAGTGTAACCAAGAGTACAAAAAATTAGAGACGATATAAAACTTTATGGTGCACTTTTTTTTCTTTGAGTTCAACAATATGCAATAGGAAAATTTCCTAGAAATACTCCCATTTATACATATATGCATGTGTGTGTATATATATATATAAAACCACACACACTACAGTGCTTAGATGTAGAAACTCCTCTGCTCAGAGTGGTCCAAGCAGCCTGTTGACTTCTCCAGCGCATCTTTCTCCAGGTGCGCTGTTGCCAACTCACCAATCCTCTCTTCTCCTTACTTTGGCTCCATAAATGCACTTTGGTTTCTGAATTGCACCCACCAACAGGCAGAAAGGGCCTCACCACTTTAAATTGTTGAGAAAATCCAGTTAAAGTTGGATGGTCATATAAAATCACTCTGACAGTTCATCTCCTTGCCATGGTATTATTCAAAATACAATTTTAGAGTCCACAGTGTGAGTAGTTTTAAAAGGTAAATTACAGCTCATGGCTGTTTATAGAGGTCACTGTGATTTCTGCCAGCTTATTCCCTGGCAAATATTTAGCCTGAGAGAAATAAATATTTTGAATCAGTCAGTTATCTATTTAAATGTAATCCATTATAAATTTGGATACATAAAACTGCTGGTTTGTAATGTGCTATAGGCGTGATGTACTTCCTTTGGGATTATTTTGATCTCAGAATAATTAAATACTGGGATATACATCATGAAGTGTCGAGTGGCCCCTTTAAGCTGCAGAATTAGCTCATGAAGGAACACAAAGGCAGCACATTACCTCATAGGTAGTAGGTACTATCTCATGGGTTTCATTAAACATGAAAAAGGAGATTTCAACCAGAAAATATAATTTCCAGGAAGCTGCAATAAAGCAGCTGTTGCTCTATGTGTCCTGCAAATAGTGACAGCGGAGATCTTTCTGTGCTTTTTTAAGGACTGTACAATATATGCAGTTTTTCTTCTTTATTTTAGCATCTAATCCCGTGAATATGACAATCTCTGTATTTGTGGATGGGAAAGAAGTTTCTTTGGTAGATATTCTTGCACTGCATTATGACTGCGTATCGCTTCTCTGCTTCTTTTATAAGCAATCATTTTGCTGGGAAAGCTCTTGCTCGTGGTGCGTTCAGCTGGTTCCCATTGATACCAGGAGCAGTGGGGGACAGGGACCAGGAACAGGGGACCTGCCACAGGCACCCGCTGTCCCCACTGACCCAGGCGGGGGATACATGCCACCAAAGTAGTCCCAGAGGGTGGCACTCGGGGGGCTCCCGGGCTGCTTTGACATCCTCAGCTGACAACCCTCGCTCCAAAGGGACAAGCCGCTGTCACCAACCTGCCTGGCATTTCAGAGCCCTCCCAGCAAATATCATCTTCCCTGAAAGATGGTATTGCAGACAAGGAGGGAAACAATCCCACCACTTGCTGTTAGCAAAGGCACGGCTATTGAGGACTATTTTGTTTCTTAAACACACTGAAGGAAAACAGCAGTACCCCAGAAAAGTAGGGTTTTTGTGACATCCCCGAGCCCGATGCACAAAGGGAGACCAGGGTGAAAAAGGGGAGCCAGGTAATTTTATCACTTTTTACCTTTGGCCGTCTAGAGTTTCCAGACGAGCACAATGGACGTGTTTCTTAGTCAAGACCAGAGGCATCTGTAGGTCCCGACAAAGGAGATCCGTGCCCTGGAGCAGGGACTGCGCTCTGCTCCTCGCTGCAGCAGTACGAGTGCATTTGGTTGCAGGGCCATTTTACACTCCTAAAAGGGCTTCAAAAATCGGCACCAGTGTAGGAGTTCAGCTCGACGAGCTACAACAACTCGTGTGCTGTAATTCTGGTCTCTCACATAAATAAGTACATGTTACAGGTATTTTAAATATGCATTTAGGGACTCTTAGAGTGATTGACTCGATAGAATGTAATAGCTATCATGAAGTTCTTATAGTCCTTAAATAACTCCCTAAATGCTTATTTATGTGAAACGGTAGCTTTTGGATCCTTCTAGCCATTATACTTTAAAGTGCAATAAATCTCTATTTAGGTGTAACTGCACTGCCATCCTGCAGACTTAGGAAATTTAAAACAACATATGGCGTAGGGTTTGTGGGATATACTGGCATAGACTGATGCAAGGTTTTTTTCTGATTTTATTTTCCCCTTGAGATCTGAATCTTGATACCACTAAATGCAATTATACTGATTTTACAGGGAGATTATTTTATTCCTTTGCATCCAGTGAAAATCCCAATGGCAGTAGTTTTTCTGAAGTCAAGCATTTTAAAATCCTACATGAGTAGTAGCTCCTTTTTCGACATAAAGGACTTGTTTAATTTTTACACCACACATTGTTTAAAGTTCTCATCACAAATGAAAGCCCCCCAAAATTTTAAGCTGAAAACAGAACATCTGTAGAGACAAATTCCAAAGAATTTTTTTTTTTTTTGCATTTTTAGGTTTTATTTGTCTCAAGCATTTAGTTCATAATTCTTTCTTTTGCAAAAAAATGCAAACTAGCATCCCAAACGCTGTGCACATGGACATGCACACACCACACATGACCTCCCGGCTTCCAGGATGGCTGCAGTGTCCCCAGAGTGGGCTGTTCTCCATGGCATCTGAATAGCAGCATCCCCAGATGGAAAAAGATTTTGATCTTTTATATTTTGCTTGCTTTGTTGTGGTGCTTTTACACCACTTACAGCTTAGTTCTCAGTAGTCATATGTCACGTAGAAAAATTTGACATTATTTAGGTGAACATGTAATTTGATGGCCGGTGAAGGCCCTGATACAGAGCTGTATTCTCTCTGTTCTGACATGTTCTTAGTAAAGGGAATTTAATCATTTTTTCCCTTTTGTGGGTAAACCAGGATACATTGGGAAGAGAGGAATACAAGGACCCCCAGGAGGACCTGGACAGTGAGGACCAAAGGGAGAAGAGTAATCAGGTGCTCAGTGGTGAAGCAGGACTTCCTTTTTGGAGGGGACAGACTGGTCCTAGAAGACCTCCAGGAACTGCAGGCTACAAGGGGCAACTGGGTCCCAGAGGTGACACAGGACTGAGAGGTAACTGGGGAGAAAAGGGTCGAAGGGGGACAGAGGAGAAATGGGTGGGAAGGGCTGGAAGGGACACATGGGGTCACCTGGTGTCTGAGGGTTGTTGGGGCCCAAAGGAGACCCTGAAGTCCCTGGAAAAAGGGTCAGCCTGGAAAACATGGGCTGGCTGGATTTCCAGGTTGAAAAAGAGAGAAAGGACAGAAGGAAAACGGGGGAGAAAATGAAATTGTAGCTTTTTCAGTGGGTCTTCCAAAAAAAAAAAGCATCCTTCTGCTTTTTTTTCACCCAGCAAGGGTGTTCATTTAGCGCTGCCTCTAAGCAACATTTAGGAGGCTACGGCATACTGAGTACATAAGAGAGGAGAAAAAAGGTTGTAACTTGACTTGATTAATTTATCTATTGTACTATCTTATATGGAAATATTCCCTCCCCTAATTAACAACATAGCAGAAAATTTTCATTTCAGTCTGTTTTCTGTTTAGCTCAATTGTTTTGTGGTAATGAATAAAGGAAACCAGAACACATTTCAATTTTTCAGAAAATAAAATTATTGGCAAGGGAGAGGAGGGCCTTTTCTAGGAGGTCTGCTAAATTGTTGTGGGAAATCTTGTGAGAAGTGTTAATTGTTTTTTCACACAGAAATATTAATTTCCTTGTAACACTTTTTACCCAGCTCGAATGTAATTTAATTCCATTTTTACGCACTTCCTATTCTATGTGAATATTCTTTTTTCCAGTTTGCCTTCTTGATACTTGAGCATTAAGATTTTAAATTACCTATTATTACAAACCCAGCTTATTTTCTATGCTGCTTGGGTTTTCACTGTTTCCTCCTTTATTGTATTTCCAAAACAGAGTTTTTCAGTTTATCCGTCTAGCTCGTGTCTGCAGGTCTAAATTTTCTATTTTCATTTGCAAACAATTGGAAGTGGAACCCTCTGGGAGGTGCTTTTTGAATCTCCTTTGCTGATCTCATTTAAGAAATACTCCACTAATTTAATACAAAATATATTTACGCAGTTTACTGTGTCCCTCTGTGTTTCAGAATGGCAGCCAAGGAGAGGATTCAGCAAGTACAAGGTTGTTGCAGCCGCATCCAGGTTCAGGACCCTGCTGTGTCCCAGGAGGAGCATCAGGCTGCAGAGGAGGGGAGAGGTGATGGTCTCTGCTGAAATCCTTCCTTTCCTCCCCATCTCTGATAACGATGGGGATCCGGCATTAGGGTTGCAAGGATTAGGGGTTGCAAGGATGCCGCTTCCTTGGGGAATTGCTTCATGCTGGTTAAAGCTTCTTCCAGGATGCATTGGCTTTTGTGTGTTTGCTTTTGCCAAGCCCCAGGAGCAGCTTCTAGTGACCCAGCAGTTATGAGAAGATCCCAGCCCTTCCTACCCATGGCTGGTGGATGTGCCGGTAGAAATCTGTAGCATGGACACAGCTTTTTTTCACTTAGCTTTGCAAATCTCAGTCAAAAACAGTTATCTGCAAATATGCAAGGCTAGGAGTGTGTTTGAAATGTACTTTGAAGGAATTTTAATGGCCCACATGCATCATTTATATCAGTAAAATGTAGATCCAGATCCCCTGAATAAACAAAGTGATTAATCTAGTGCTAAATCTTAATTTACGCTCTCAACACATGAGTTTTCCAAACTGCTTCAGTAACTCAATAAGCACTGTATAATTTAAAAACCTGCGGTTGTCACATAATCTAATAATACTATTCCAGACTGCTACTATTCAAGCTATTCAGGAAAATACACTAACCCAGGATAGAAGCTGTGTTTCTTGCTTTAGCTTTAGTGTGCAGCAAATATGGCATTAAATTGAAGTCTGTGAAATATGAAGGCAACACTGTAAAATGCAGTAATCTGGGTTAAAAATGGTTAATCTTCCCCTGTTGAATAACTTCTGTTGCTAATGAAAGTCCTGAGTTAAGACCAAAATAAGGATTTTATTATAATTGATTTGATTGCCTTTTATCTTCAATTTATGTGTCCATGATCTTGTCAGAAATATAACTGCTGAAGACACAAGTATTTTTAACTTCAGTTTAAAACATTGAGTCCAATTACAGCATTGAAAAGGGTTATTAATTTTTAAAAAAGAACTGTTTGAATTCAGGATCCAGCCTGTTTTCAGCAGTACGAATGAACATCAGTGAGTGCTGGTGCAGGTTCCATTGCAGGAGCTGTGACAAGCCCATGTCCTACATGGGTTTCGAGCATCTTGCTGCAAAACTCCTAATTGATTTCTTTGGAATAGCCTAAAAAGCCGGTGAATCAATCTAGCCTGGTATGCTTGGTAATAGACTTCCCTTAATCAACTTTTTATTGCTGAAAGCTGTAGACTATTGTGCAGGAAAAGGTGGTCACAAATAAATCACAGAGGATTACAATTCTCTCCACTTACATTAAAGGAGAATTGATTGTTTTCTCCAGCCTGCCTGAAACAAGAAGCCTTTCTTGTCCAGCAGCTGAGCTTTGAGGGCACTGGTATGTAGTAAATTCAGAGTGGTTGAATGAGACCGTTTCCTTGCTCATATTTCACGAAGACAAGGCAATGAAAGGCAACCTCACATTCCTGCATTTCGTACTGCACTCTGAACTGGGTTGGGAAGTCTAAGAATAAATGCTGGCCCATTTTAATGTCACCGGGGAAGGAAACGAGTGCTGTGATTGCTGGGAAAGAGAGAGGAAAATCAATTAGCCCATGAAATCCGGAGGGGTTATCAGTTCCAATAAGAACAACATTGTCGCAACCCTCCCAGGGGAGATTTGTCCCAGGGGGACAAAACCCTATCCCGGATACCCTGCTCTGTGCTGGAGGTGGAGGGAGCAGAAAGCGTTTGCTTGCTCCATCTCTGCGTTTACCTGGGACAGCCTGGATTTGAGGCTGGATTCCCATTTCAGTGCATTTCCATGCAGGCACATGCACACATGCGCTTATGATTCCATACAGCTATTTCTGTAATTTCTCTTTTACCCTGTCTAAACTCCCATTGCAAGGAGGGGATTGCGATGCCAAACTCTGCACACTAAATACCGAGAAGAGAAACCTGGACCCTGCTGAAGCAAATGGACAAATTCACTCTGAGTCTGATGGTACCAAAACACGATGCTGTGAGTTGAAAGAGGAGTGTCCCTAAAGCCCCGAAAACTGGTGTTGGGGGACGAGCCAAAAAAGTCCCATGTGAAGAGCAGCTTCCCAGCCTGGGGAAAGCATTTGAATTTCCTTGGATTTCAGTGTCACCTTGCTCCTTTCAGGGGACTTTGCCAATCCCCCATTCGCCCCACACCGTGCAGGCTCTCATTGGCCACGGGAGCAGCGGTTATACAAATAAAACCGATTCTCTCCGAAAACAAGATTGTCTTTTTCAAAGTGCCATTGAGGGGGGGTCATCCTGGGAGCAGGACCGTTTATAAGGTAGGAGATAGCACACACTGGTCATTTAGTCTTCAGGTGGGATATTTACAATGAAGTCGTAGAATTTAAGACATAGTGGCAATATAATTTGTCTCAGGAAAAGTTACTGTCTGTAATGAATGTGTAGCTGCGTGAGGACTAGTGTTTTTCCTCCCCTGTATAAGAACTTGAAATAATTAAATAAATGAAAGTGGAATCATCTCCCTGATATTTAAAGCTGGAACATTGGGGTTAAATACTTCTTGTGGACTGGAATATCTAAATACTATCATTTTAGGGACCAAACAAAAGAACAAGTGTATTATTACAATGTTATTATGGGACACATGCTAACAATTAGTAGATATTTAGATCCAATTAAATATAGATGTACTGAACGAGATGTCACTACAGCAAAGTTTAATTCTTCATATTTTGTGTCTACTGAGAATCATAATCTTTCCTAGTGTGGGGGATTCAAATGAATGATTTTAGAATCAGTGGTGGTAAGCTAATGTAATGAAAAAGTCCAAAATTTCAGTTTTATTAAAATGCATTTATATATTTAGGAATAATTATTTTAGGAACAGTCTTACCCATTATAATAAAAATCTGTTTAATGATTCCTTGCTCTGAGCAATTTATTTTCTAAACAGACTGGTAAGGTATAATTTTTTTATTAATAATGTTTTTCCAGTATTGACGGCAATCCATCAATCTGGCTACGTAACTGGAAAGTACCTGCTTTTAGAGCTTGTTGCAGAAGTGGTTTGTGACAATAAAACATGCAAACATGAACTTATGGGTTTATTTAGTTATCTCCAGCAGTGGCAAAACACTCCCGCATGAGTATATTCTTCAAAAGGAGAATTTGGTGCTTTTTTTTCTCTTCTTAGACAGCAGATGACCCTCCTTCTCTGCGACTGCGGCTGCTTCCCTGCTGCTGGCTGTAAGGTCTGGCTCCTCTCTGCCTGCCTGCACTGAGCGCTGCCCTCCCGTGCCAATCATCCCAGAGTTAAACTCTTCATGGTAAGGTTGGCTGGGGCTGGCTGGGAGCAAATACAGGCCTATGACAAAAATCAGTGCCTGGTATCCTGTCCTAATGCAACACATTCATGGAGAAGGGATAATTTATCCTTTACTAGAGCTGATGGGGTGAAGAATGGGTTGAATGGCAGCAATGGGCAACAGTAATCACTGGGGATTTTGTGTGGATAATCAATTTTCCATTAGATGATTTGTTTTTGTGTGAAAATGGAAAAACTCATGACCTTTTCCTCTAAAACTGAATTCTTAAAGAACGAAAGATTATGATCCAGCCTCCAAATATCTGACTTTGAGTCGGACCTCCTTTTGCCCTCTGGATGGCAAGGATAGTCGGCGTTTCTCCTGGTGACTTTTTTATATAATGAAGTGCCTTAGCTGCTAAGGAAGGTTAGATTACAGGTTCAGCAAGAAAGGGAGTCTGTTCCATTTGTATTTACAGGTTGGTACACTGGTTAAAAAAAGAAACAAAGATGCTTTATATGACAAGTCATCTGAGAGGCGTCATCTGTCTTATAGGAAAAAATGTGTGCTTCTTACTTTGTTCTTTTTTCCTGGTTCAGCTAAATCAACACTTTAAAAATAAAAGGAACGGACCTGAAAGTTTACACTAAAAGAATATGCAAGTCCAGAAAATCAGTCAGTAACAAAGAAAAAGTCAACACAAAAATTTTGGAATACTTGATGTTTCAGTTTGTTTCCATTTATTCTTTTAGAGCAAACCTTTTTATAATGTGCAGTTGTGTTGGACTCTGAAATCATTACTGAGTTATTCCTAATCACACGCTCAGAAGAGAGACATCATGTGTCCCAGTGATCATATAACTCTCACTCAGTGCCTTGAACTTCTATTGACACCTGTGGGAGCACTTCCAACCACAGCGAACAGGAGCAGCCAAATGATAAGTGCTCTGTAGGGCGACGATCAATAGCGGTGAGCAGGCAGGAGGTTTTGCTAATTTTGCTTTACTTTCCCCATAAAAAGTGAGGCTTTGTAACATAGTCCTCCAGGCAGATGCCCACACGTGCCTGACACTACTCCTGCAGGTCTTCTGGCTTTGTGGGGAACATGTGAACGCAAAGGGTGTTGTGCAGCAATTTATTATTGCGTTCGTCTTTTCCTACAGCTGCCAACATGTGGAGCTCACAGGGGCCCATCTCGGCATTTGTGATGCTGGTTGTTGCCACCGTGCACGCGGGAGTGAAGGTGACCCCAGCTGTGAAGTACACGAAGATGAAGCCCCTACAGCTGGCGGGTGACGGTGCCTCTCGCACCCCCCTCACCCCCCTCGTGGGGAAAAGCCCATTCCCGGCAGCACCGGGCAGAGCCGAGTCACCCACCCCGAGCCCCGCGGCCCGAGGGGCCACCACACTCTTCCCCTTCGAGAACTACACGCTCGACACAGCCGATTTCTTCTTCAACTGCTGTGACTGCTGCCCGCCTGCCGTGGGGCCCCGGGGGCAGCCGGGGGAGCAGGGACCCCCAGGTACAGCGATGCCTGTCTCGTCGCTCTCAGCTAAAGCGCATAAACCGTATCAAGGAGTCTCCTGCTTTTCCTTCAAGAAATGAGTCGGCAGGACTTGTGCAGCAAATGCCGAATGTGATTATACCTCGTGTAAAGCCAGAGCAAAAAAGTGCACACCAGCCACATCCCGGAAGTTAAAAAACACCAATATGAGTGGGAAAGCCCCAAAAAGGAGCTTCCTCCCCATGGCACCTACTTTGAGGGCCGCACTGGCGTGGGAGCGCATGCGGAGCTGGCCCCATACCGCGTTGCTGCTGGCGGGTGCCCCACGTGGCCGCACTCTTCGATTCTCTGTCCTCGTGTCTGATCCCCTGGGAGTCACAGATTTGCTTTCACATTCAGTCCAACTATGGTTTTATGACCCTCAAAACTACCTGCAAGCAGTTTTGTATCTTTGCTGAAGGTTTATGATAAAAGCCTCTTTTTTCTTGGATTTTTTTTTCCCCTTGGAAAAGAGGAAGTTAAATATTAAAATAATTTTGGGTTCAAATTTTAAAATAATTATTTGCTCTCATGAGAGGCAGCTCTGTATAGAGACCTACATATTTTATAAGACATACTTTGTCTCTTTTTTCTACTGCTAAAATACATATCTATAGAGTGCCTAATTCTAATACCACTATAATGAATAGTGCATTAGTCTGCAAATGTTCACTTGAATAGCACTAATATTGGAGATGGAAACTATTCATCTGAGAAAAGGTGGTAAAATAATGAAATAATTTTCTTTTAATACAATATACTCGAGGGATTTTCACTTCCCATAGCTCAGGAGGGATTGGCTAATGGAAATTATAGTGGCTGCAGAGGGAATTTGCACTTGTACATCTCTTGAGAGTTGACGGAAAAGTCCTTGTGTCAAATGGGTTGTGTTGTGATGATTGAAGCTGCCATAGTCTGCTCCCAGATGTGCACCGGGAGTATCTAGATTCCCAAGTGGATGAAAAAGTAAAAAAAGATTGAAGCCAGCTTCCTTGCCTTTCAACCCATCCTTTAGCAGTATGGAGCTGTCTGCCAGGTTCCACTTTTATATTTGCAGACTTAATTCTTTTTAAGGAGAGGGGCAATTATGAGGCTATGGAAGCTCCTTAGATGCGCTCAAATATTAAAGAGAGATTACTTCTGATGTTTTATGGATGTCTGAGTTCCTGTGGCTCAAGGGCAGCTGAAAGTTGGTTTTAAAATATCTGTTACTACAGCCATGAGTGAAATGCAAAGCTGTAAGATTTGGGGATTGCAGTAGCTGCAAGGCAAAGGTTGGGGAGCTGTGTGCCTGACCAGGGTCCTGTGAGCATGCACCCCACTAATCTCAGCACAGGCAGTGCGGCATTGCGCCTACCACCCCTCGCCTTTTGCCCAGCCGTAGGGTTTCAGCTGCAGTGTCTGCATAGGGGAGCAGGGCTCAGGCCAAACCTTCTGTCTCACATCTTCTTTGCATTGGTTTTATGATGCCAAATAGCCAGCTCTTCCCAGGGTGATGGAAACGGAGTTTGCCTTACATGCATCCCTTGATGCCATGTTGCCTAGCTATGATTGTGAATTGTCTTTATAAACTTAAACCTTTGAGTTACTAAGATAATTTTCTTGATATGATTGCGTTACAGGTCCCAAGGGGGAGAAGGGAGATGCTGGTCTGCAAGGTCTGCCAGGAACTCCAGGTCCTCAAGGTCCAAAAGGTTCTAAAGGAGAAAGAGGTAAAGCAGACTAACTGCTCATTTCGAAAACAGATGCTGTTGTCCTCACTGAATACCACAAAATTATAGGAAAAAATATTTTTCAAAGGAAACAGAGTATGCTGCTATGGATTGACACCTTGTGAGATTTAGCTGGCATTAGTGTAGGGACAATAACTCAGATGGTGGTAGTGTACGCGCAGGCAGTATAGGAACAGCTGCTCATAAAGATCTCACTCAAAACTTCTTGTTCTGAATGTGAGTTTAAAAACTGAGTTCAATTTGCTCTGGATTAGGGACATAGGTAGGAAAAAACCACCATGGAAGCTATGCACAGGTGTAGAAGCTGCATTTCAATTTAAGTATCTCAGGCAAAATGATTTCAGCTAAGATGGAAAGCAGTTATTATCCATCAGTAGCAACCGAAAGGAAACCCTGCCCTTCATTTCAGGCTCGGAGCTGCTCTGTCCTGCTGCCACACACCACCAGCAGGACCCTGCGGCTGCCTTCAGTCGTGGAGAAACACACAGCAAAACTGATAACGGGAGTACCAGCAGCAGCGTGCTGCGCAGTTCAGTCAGTGTGGTCTCTTAGGCTTTGATTCACTTGAAGAAGACTTTTGGCAATCCTGGAGTGAGAAATGCAGAGATGTCATCTCCTCCATCTTGCCATTAAACAGCAGCAACCGCCTCCCAAGGAAGCACTGATTAGAGTCAACATTCGGGTGAGATGCAGTTGTCTGCGTGATGGTGCTCGGTGCTGTGAGATGCAGATGAGGTTTCTGAAGGCATTTCTTGAAAACACACATTGCTCATCTCTGTTTTATCAATGAAGTGAGAGACACATGCAAAATGGTACCAGTCATCTTCTGTGTAATGATTGCTGTGCTGTAGACAACATCACTAACAGTATATTAATGGTGAAATGTCCTAGGAGGCAAAGGGGAGCAAGGTGAGCGAGGAGTAAGTGGAAACCCCGGTTATCCAGGCAAACCTGGGCAGCAAGGTATGTTACACGAGCTGGGAAAGCCAGGAATATTGCACTGACCTTTCCCTTTGCTGTTGGTGATGCCCCTCCATCTCCAAAGCAATCCTTTAAATCTCTTTTTCCTCCCCACTTTGCCTTTTCCTAGGTGAAACTGGAGTAAAAGGCAATAAGGGCAACTACGGCTTCCCTGGACTGAAGGGACAAAAGGGGTCCAAAGGGGACACTTGTGAGAACGGGACCAAAGGAGACAAGGGAGATAGGGGGGATGCTGGAGAGCCGGGAGTGGATGGAGAACAGGGTGACAAAGGGGAAAAGGGAGACACAGGGGAGAAGGGGTATTGCGGGGAGCCAGGGGGGAGAGGTGCGAAGGGAGAAAGAGGGGAAGGGGGGACAAAGGGAGAAAAAGGGAGCAAAGGGGAGATGGGAGTTGAGGGAATTCAGGGGGTGGATGGAAAACAGGGAGAAAAGGGCGAGCGAGGAAGTAAGGGTGAAAAAGGGGACCTGGGACCTGCTGGCATGATGGGACCTTCTGGGCCCAAGGGGGTCACTGGCAGCAAGGGGGGCCGAGGGGCCCCGGGAAAGAAAGGCTCCCGTGGGGCGAAGGGCGCCCGAGGGGACACCACAAAGCTCTTGCGATCAGCGTTCAGCGCCGGCTTGTCCAAGCCCTTCCCTCCGCCCAACGTCCCCATTAGATTTGACAAGATCTTGTACAACGACCAAGAAGATTACAACCCTTCCACCGGGAAATTCAACTGCAGCGTGCCCGGGGCGTACGTCTTCGCCTATCACCTGACGGTGAGAGGGCGTCCAGCCCGCGTCAGCCTCGTCGCCCGCAGCAGGAAGGTGGCCAAAGCCCGCGAGACGCTCTACGGCCAGGAGATCGACCAGGCATCCTTCCTGACCATCCTGAAGCTGAGCGCGGGTGACCAGGTGTGGCTGGAGGTTGCGCGGGACTGGAACGGGGTCTACGTCAGTGCTGAGGATGACAGCGTCTTTACGGGGTTTCTTCTGTATCCAGATGTTTTTGAGATCCTGCTATAGATTTAAAGGGCAAAGGCATTACTGAGAAATATGCCTTTCCCTCTGCCTGCGAGAGGAGAGATGAGCATCAGTTTAGCATATTGGTTTAGTTGTTAGGTTTCGTGATCTTTTAACAAAAATATTTATATTTGCAAAATATGGATTAGTTTTAACTAGCAGCCCCAAGAAGCAGCACATCCTTTGCGCAGATGGGTGATAGGTAAGAAAAACCATTGTCCAAACGTCAGCAGGACCGGCACGGAGAGGGGATTTCACATCACAGACTTCAGGTTTGTAATTAGCCTATTCAAATTATGTAATGAAACTCATTGTCCGTCTGCAATTTTAATCAGGCCAGCTCCTGCAATCCTTGCATGGTCACAACTCTGGAAATCAGTACTGATAACCATTGGTTTTGGTAAAGATTGCAGAGTTTGATTTGTAGAGCTTAATCAGACGTGAACATGAACAGTAGGTTTCTTGAAATCACATGAAAAGATTTAAAGTTATTTTATCATTGAATCAGTGTTATCTAGTACTTTAGACTTGGTCGTGAATTATATAAAGGTTTGTCTGAAAGAGTATTAAAACTATTTGATCAGTGTAAAAAAACCCTAACTATTGTCCTTAGGCAAAAAAACATCTGAAACTTTCAAAAGTAACTGGGAGAGATGCATAATCCACCCCATTAGGCTACTCAGAAACCCCATTTCTGAGCCGCTGACCATTCAGTGGATGCTGCAGGATCGGCCCTCGGCCGTGGGAAGGTGGTGTGATGGCCCAGTGGACGTGTGGGCAGGTTTTTAAAAAGCTGGTTTACCAAAATGGAACTGAATCTTGTGAAATAAAAGTATGACATTAAATAATCTCTGGATGTCAGGTTGGATATATTTCCTTATTAATGCACCTTCTCTCATTGTAGTAACTTTACACCACATGTGGCATATTAAATATGGCACACAGAATTGTTCCAATCACTCTTTTTTTCAGAAACAAAACTCAAGTCCCATAACTAGCCTTCAGTGGCACTGGGATTTACTTGTCTTCTCAGGCAGTCACAAGCCAGGGACATTTTCCCAGTGATTTGATGAATGCTGGGTCTGACTCCAGGACGGACAGGGCGAATTAGGCTGCTATTCCCATTGCTCTCAATTTCCTTGCTTAAATTGCCATCATGCTTTCCATACCATATTTAAATACCATCATAAATCACGTCCCTGTCCCTAATGTCTTCTTTTTACATGGCACCAAGATGAAGAGTTCCTGAGACTTTTTTAATACAGTGAGAAAATTAACACCAGAGAACTGCTGTTAAATTTTAAGATAAAAACAAGCCAATTTTAAAAGGCTGATCCTATCTATCCGGTAAATGTAAAGGGTCCTTCAACTCATCAGCTTGGCAGCCCTCTTTCAATATCAGCAATTCAAATGTGAGATGTACTGGTTTTGTCAAAAAGTTGGTACTTAATTTGGTACTTAATCTGAGTTAGTTCCTATGTGGTTCAAATCCAGAGTATTAAGTATATAAAAGATGCAGATTTCAGTTTATGAATTCTCTGGCAGCTGTTAAATATTGAGGAAAACCAAGAAGTTGTAATAATAATTTTGGATTCCTGCT
>NW_009231376.1:24451-29623 GCF_000690835.1 Fulmarus glacialis
AATACCCTCAATTCTTTTGTTGTGCCTTCATGCTGCTTCCCACACGGCCCCTGTAGCAGATGGTGGTATATGGACATCTGACTAGCAATTTTCTCTTCTCCTGTTGAAGTTTCTTACACTTTTTGTATGAATAACCTCTACAAATGCTCTTGAGAAAGCAATGCAGAAATTCAGGGTCTCTCAAGAACCTGCTCAGATCTAATCCTCTCCATAAATTAATTGCCTGGTCCTCTGGGAAAAAGAGGAGCTGACAACACCATACAAACTGGAGGAGTGCTTGCTTCCTTCTAAAAAATCTCTGCATAAAATATACCCATGGAGGGAGCAGCCAGATCAGGAGACTTTGAGCTGCTTAAATCTGCAAAGGTGCTCCGAGAGCAGGTTAATACGAGCAGCTGGAGACAATTCAGGCTGGGCAAAGGTCCAGACTCGCAGATCCTGGGAAGGACATGGGATGCACATGACACAATCCCACTGATTTCTAAACCCCCATATGGATATGGGAGGGCTGCGATGGCAGTCTGTACTGGCTCCTGGGCTAAGGACATATTTTGTCATTAACTACATACCAGTGGAAGGGATTTCTGCCTGGAACCTTGTCTGGGAAGGCAAGAAGCACGCAAGTTACTGAAATAACACACAGCTGCTTCACATTCATAAGTTTCTTAGGGTCTATAGCTGTGCCAGTGGTACTTCTAGTTTAATTTAAAGTGTTGATGTTTATTTTAAAAGCAGGGTTTTTTTTTTTAAAAATTGAATTAAAATACATTAAACAAGTATCTTGCAGTTGAGTGTGTTAAGCACAGTGAGGGGTGGTTTAGATAAATATGGATCTTACAGAGAGGGAGTTATCTTTATCTAATATCAAATTGAATTAACAATAATGCCTGGAAAATATTGTTTCTCTACATTATTTTTTCTTCTACTATGGTATCTTGGCCAAACCATGTGTTGTTTGTTAACCAAGTACCTTTAATCTGATCAGTCCACAGCTGGGCTCAAAAATTGCCCCAAATTAGTTGAGATTTTCAACACAAACAAATGTACACACCTCCTCCTTTTACAAGCAGAGACTCGCAGGGCTGGTGCCTCGATAGGCTTTTTCTGTCTTTGAGAGGCCATACGAAACCTCCCTGCTCAAAGGGTTCCAGAGCTTTAAACACAGCGGGTCGGCGGGAGGGCTGAACTGAAGGAGACGGGCAGAGCTGCTGCCCAGCTGGGTGCGAGACGCTGCCAGCTCTGCTCCACCTGCTGCAGCACCGGGCTTTGTACCCTTTCCTGCCTGCTCCCAGGTAGCCTCCCCGAGACCATTTGGCTGGAAAACTTTAATCCAAGCCATTTTCCATTGTAAAAGGTCTTTTTTTTTTTTTTTTTTTTTGCAGTAGCATTTGCAATCTCACTGCCGTGGGGGTTCTTTGGTGAAGCGTTCTGCTGCAACAACTTTTAACTGAAGCAAACTGTTTTGCGGGAAGTTTTGAAGTATTAAAAAAGCCCTCCTTTTTATATGGCTTTCCTCATTTTTCATGCCGTGTCAGAACAACAGTGAGTCAATCGTTTGAGGATGTACTTTGTCTCATTGGGTACCACTGCTAAAAAATGCCAAAATATTTGTTCCATTTCGCTTCTGCTTCCACTTAGCACAGATATATTTTGTAAAACTAAGCGTCTCCTGTCTGCGTTGCAATGAAGCAGTTTGACACTGGTATAAGAGAAAATAGATGCTCAGTGTACTAATGAGAAGAGCAGCTGTTTTCAATAACTAAGAAAAATTATTCCAAACTGACATAAGACCATAAAAAGCAGCTGCTTCTTTAATTAGGATGTTGAGGGCTAAAGCTACAGAAGAATTTGGGTGCCTTGCTAGCAAACCCGTACTGGAGCCCTGAGTTAGGCAACTCAGTCCTCTGTGTAAAACCAGGGGAGACTGAGGGATATCAAATGGATGGATCCTGAGCAGTCACAACTCCTTGCTGCAAGCACTCTTCCTAACCTCAGAAAATAGAGGTGGGAAGGAAAATAATTCCTGATACTTTGATAAAGCCCCTATCTGATACAGCTTTGCTTTATGCCATGGCTTTCATCTCCAAGTAAATAAAGTACCTGGAGTGGTGTCAGGGCAGCGCTGAACTCACTCTCGCCTGGCACAAATCATTCCGCAATCAGCTATAACGAGATTACAAAGCTGTTCTGATTTCCAGAGAAAAACACCTTCCTTCTGGTATTTTTCATGCCTTTTTATCCCTGATGTTACACAGGTGCCACAATATTAGCACTTATTTTCATAATTCTGTTGGCAGGGCTGTGGTTTTTGCCCAGAGGAACACCAGAGGCACTGTCCTACACCAAGCAGCTTGGGTCCCCCCGTGTTTCTTGCTCTTGCTTTGTGGCTTTCCAGATGCCCTGTGCTCCTGAGAGCCACCACTTGCTTTCAGGCATCTCATCTTGCTCACCAGCTGAGCTGAGTTTGCCCCAGAACGATGGCCACCTGCAAAGCCTGAGGGCTGCTGTGTTGGTTAATAAAAGGGATGATATCCCACCAGCCGGGAGTGCTGTGTCTCTTTAGGAGCAGTGACTGTGTCTTGGTAGCCTTGGCTGGTGGAAAGTAGCCATCCTTGGTGAGGTCTTCCTCCTTTCTTCCTCCTTCCCTGCTGAATCACTACCCTGTGTCCTGGGCAGCAGCCAGGTAAGCAAGCGCTTGCTGTTGTAGACTGGTTTGGATGAAAATGGATGTTTCAGTGAAGGCATGCTGACTTTAAGATAGGAATTTGTAATAAGTTTGAAAGCACAATATAATAATCCAAATTCAGGTATTTCAGCTGAAATATGTCTTGTTTTTTCAGAGATCTGTAACTTTGCTTGTAACTACTTGGCTGTAGAAAGACTCTCCCCTCAAAGGAGAAAAAACACTTTTTGATGTGAATTAAAATGGATTATGGTGTGATTGCTGCCAGTTATCTGTTATGCTTGTAAAATGCTGGAGCTTCTTAATAGGGGATATTTATCAGGCGGAGTAGGCTGGTATTGGTTTCTAGATATAGCCACCATTATTTATTCCCAGTAAGAGCTCTGTCACAGCTGTACCTCTGAGGCTGGAGTTTCAGAAATATTACCTGAAATTGTTTCAGAATGGCAGAGTACTGCACCATGTAATAATTTAACTTCCAAATGAAAGGGTTTTATTCTTGCACGGTGCTACAAGGTCTGATTTAACGACAGCTATGGTCTCCTATAGAGGTCCCTGAGCTTAGATGCATATATTAAATGTTGCAAAGTCAGTTTTGGGGTAAATCTGAATCACTTTGTGCATTTTAATTATTACTTTGAATTGCTCTTGTTTTTTGTAGATGAATTCTTTTTCAAGTAGGAATTTTTCTGTCTTGATAGAAAAGCTTTCTGGGTGAATTCCACTTGCTGCAGCCGGAACTTTCATACTTTGTTCTTTTTATAGATTATCACATTTAGGATAAAACCCTAAATCTCTTATTTCAATAAGATAAAATTGAGGATGGACAGAAAAATGCACTGGCTTTGTTTTGGCTAATCTTTCTCAGTTTCAGCTTTGTTTTGCAACCTCCAATCTGTTTTGAGGCTCTCCAGAACTTTGACTCAAATTAAAAAAAAAAAAAAAAGGAATAAGTCATCCTAGAACTGAGAGGTCTGATTTTTTTTCTTTTTTTTTTTTTTTTTTTTTAAAAAAAAAGGGTATTTGCACTTGAGACACTGGGGGTTGAGTGAGTGAGGCTAAAGGCCTGGTATCAGATTGTGACGTTACAGCCATTGAATCAAGCAAAAAAACCGTGCATACTGTTTGAAAGTTTAAACTAATAAATTATTTTGACTGAAAAGTTTTCTGGTGTTTGGTCAAAAAGTCCCATGTAACTGCTTCCATAGCACTTAAATCTTGTTTTGCTATAAATCCTTTTTATGGTCAATGGGATTTGAAATTAATTGTGGGACTGTGTCTAGGAGTATTTTTTTTTTTCTTCTTAAAAAAAAAAAAAAGAGGTTTTAGTTCACTTAAACCTTAAATGCTTGCATCTGAGTGTGCACCTTTGTGTTTGCACGTGCCAAGGCAGATGGATGTTTTGATGTGTCTGTGTATTTACTATGGGATCACGCATGGGAGGGAGGAAGGCATTGCTTTTACTGCTTATTTTCAGGGTATCTAAATGGTGATGGAAACTCCTGTAGACACACCCGACCTCTGGAAACCCCCTGGCTGTGTTGTCACGGGCGTTGGTGGCTGTGGCTGGCAGAGATCGCCCTGCAAATCCTGCTTTGGGAGTGCTGTTGTCATGTCCCTGTTCCTCCCCCCCATCCCCCTGCGTGTCGATGATGCTGTGGACACCAGCACACAAATTTGTGCGTGCTGGTGGGTGTCTGTGGGTGCTGGGGCTGCTCTGTGTACTGGGTTGCACATACTGGCTTATTGGCATTGGCTATTCAGTTCCTCATTGTGACCAGTGCAGTTATTAACATTAAATATGCTTCTCATGTAAACAGGAAAAAAAAAGCAGTCTGATCTAACGGTGCAAAGGTAGTGGGAGAGGAAGGGAACAGGAAAAGAGGTTGGAACGTCTTATTTTAAAGATATACGTAGCATTATTTTAAATATGCCAGCTCTGTCCTAATTGCTTTGTATTTTCTGGATGTAAACAAGGTGGTGGTCTGGGTTCCCCACTGATGTGTTTGATTGTGTTCGGTGATGTTACTAGATTTATATTCCCATAGGGTCTAGACCTATGTGTTTTGGAAGAGAGCAGATTACAGGAGCAGTGAGCTTTTGGGGAGCCTATGGTTTGGTTCTGCTTGAAGTCAATGGGCCGATGCTAATGAATTCAGTTACAAGCCACAGGGAGTGTGGCTAACTGGGATGTGTTGTTTGTTGTTTTTTTTTTTTTTTTCCCCTAAACACCTTTAAATCGCAGTTGTGTCCTAGTAAAGCAACATGGGGAAGTTTGTTAGGAAAAGAAAGCTGGAGGGATGAACAACGTTAAGGAGTGCTCTGGTGAGCTGCGCTCAGCAAATGGAAATCCAGAGCTGAGCACCAAATCCCCGTTGCACCTCCAGAGCAGTCATGGCAAGGGGCGACTTAGTTGTTTCAATGGTGTTGCTCGAAATAATCTATAATAATCTATAGGAAGAAAGTTGGTTTAGGAGTATTTACGAGGA
>NW_009231376.1:29653-41291 GCF_000690835.1 Fulmarus glacialis
TGGCTAACTGCGGTGTACACATGTTCATTTATAGCAGGGACTACAAAATGTATGTACTCTTGGCTCCTTGCTGGTCCTTGGCCACTTGCTTGGTCCTCCCCAGCTGGAGTTGTGTATGTTGTTGTTTAGCCTGGAGAAGAGGAGGCTGAGGGGAGACCTCATCGCGCTCTACAACTCCCTGAAAGGAGGTTGTAGCGGGGTGGGGGTCGGTCTCTTCTCCCAAGTAACCAGCGATAGGACGAGAGGAAATGGCCTCAAGTTGCGCCAGGGGAGGTTTAGACTGGACATTAGGAAAAACTTCTTCACTGAAAGAGTGGTCAGGCCTTGGAACAGGCTGCCCAGGGAAGTGGTGGAGTCCCCATCCTTGGGGGTATTTAAAAGACGTGTAGATGAGGTGCTTAGGGACATGGTTTAGTGGGCATGGTGGTGTTGGGTTGATGGTTGGACTCGATGATCTTAGAGGTCTTTTCCAACCTTAATGATTCTGTGTAACAACTGAGTACATCTAACTCAATGTTACAACGTGACCAAAATACTTTGGTAATCTGTTGTAATTCTGTTTCTCTACCTTTCCCTGTCTCTTTTTCCAGGTAGGTTTTTTGGAGAAGGTTTTTGTCCAAAAGTGCCATGTTCTGATAATAGATCCACTTCCAGAGATGTGATTCTTGGTGAAATATTTTACTTGTCGAGGCACAGTTTCAGAGAAGAGCTCCAACTCTTGCTCTGTGTAATTTAGTACAGGGTTTTGGGCCCGTTTCTTCACACGCTGTGTGGGAGAGCAGCCCAGCAAGCTCTCAGCTGCTGCTTCTGGGGGGAACCAACTTTTTCTTCCCTCACTAGTGCTGCTGAGAAGCCTGGGCTCATCTGGATGAAAATCGGAGTTTTTTTTCCCTAAGGGTCAGTGCTTCTTGCTCAAGACTGCAGTAGAGCAGCCGAGCACAGAAGGGGTAGGGTATAGCTTGAAAACTTATTTTCAGTTTCCCTTACTGTATTTCTGGTGGATGCTGTGTGAAGCAGATGATTATTTTTTTGGCAGTCCCTCCAAGATAATATAAATGTTTTAAGACTCCCATTCCTGTTCCAAGGAGCTTTTGGTTTAAGTGTTTGATGGGAGCTGGATCATCTGAAATGAGTTTTTTTTTGCAAAGGGGCTGGTGCGTGTGGTCTGTTTTAGCCCAGCTCTGTCTCTCTTAAGAAGCCAGGTAGATGTCTGGGAGAGGAGATAACCAGATGGAGCTGCTTTTTCTTTCTCTTATGCTCCTCTGGTAAGAGATCAATGTAAATGTGTCTCTTCTAGACAGCATAACACTTAATTGCTCCTCTCTTAGAAGGAGCCATGAGGCAGTGGGGAAATTGCTGGTGTGCCTTTTCTCCTTGGCAGAGGAAATATCTATTTTTGCTTTATTATAGTTAAACTGTCTCTATAGTTGCCTCTTGCCCACCTTTATCTCTGCACTTTTTCTTTCTATACCTTAAACTTAAGCCTATTGCTCTCTAATGGAAAATCAATTATTAGTAAGTAAAAATTACATCTGTGGAATATCTTGTAGTGCTGAGTCACCAAGTAGAGAGAAAGGGCTGGAAAACTGAAGTTTGCTATGAGGGCAAAGTCCTAAAACAAGCACTGGGTTTTATTTTAGTTGGATTGCGAGTCAAATGAGTAATACTCTATTTTATGGTGTCTGTGTAATATTATTCTGACATTTCTAGTTATCTGCGTAAACTTTCACTGCTCCATAACAATCTATTAAGCTGTAGGGTATTCATAAATATGTGGCTAGCTTAATATGATTGCTCATCAGTTTGGTATTGAAAGGGCACCAACCTAGTCAATAAAGATATCTGTCTTGGTGTTTTTTTCATTTTAAAGAGTCGATACAATGTCAGGATAATACGATCGCTTTATGTGAGTTAAATTGTTATTTTTTCACTTTGACTGTTGCCCTTTTTCTTTTGGTATTCAGCTGCATAACACAGGTGTAAATTGGCTTTAAAGGTGTAAGATTGGGGTTATGGAGGATAGCTTTATAAACACCAACTGTAATAATTTAGATTCAAAGCAGTTGTGACCCTAGAAAACGTCTCTTTCTGGATAAAACTGTTATCAGCCTGTTCAGAATATTTTCTCTTTAGTGAGTGAAGCAGCTCGGAGCCATGGAAAGTGTGGCTGAAACTGCAGGAGATCTTGAGAATGGGAAGAAACAAAGAAAACAAATTTTACAGGTTTCCAAGTCCTTAGTAAGCTTTTTGGTATCAAAACCAAACAAAAAACCTTATTAAAACTGACAAGTCATCTTAAAGCTTTCAGTATCTCCATGGCATGTAGATCACAGCTCCTGAAAATCAACATGACTAGAACTTACCTAACAGTGACTCTATTCCAAGTGTTTCTTCTGGGATCAGTTACACCCGCCAAAGTGGTGGTGGTGGTTTCCCCCTCTCGAGATCCCCAAATAACTGGGGGTTCATCTGCTTTCAGTGCAACATTGCTCAATGCTCAGAGTACACGGACATTCGGGGTGTCTGCCTGCTTAAACAGGGACCTGGACTGAACTTAAGGTAATGGTGTAAGGAAACTATTGAGAAACCTCGTGTCCCAGTTACCGCCTTGCTCAGGAGGTACCTTGATTAGTTGCCGCAGACATGAGAGTATGTGCGGAGCATCTGTTAAGGATTTGTTCCTAGAGCTTTGGAAGGTCCCTGCAGGGCTGGTGAGCTCTGGTAGAGCCACACACGCTGCAGGGCAGAGGGGACGGACCCTGCTCTCCTTCCACCGACTCTTTCCATTCAAAATAAGCAATTCCGTTGTCTGTTCCATAGCTCGTTTTCCTACCCGTTCCGCATGTACCAATGTCATCTCCAGCCTCTCTCCTCTGTCGTGAGAAGGGCTCTGATGTGTGTGATGAAAGCTGACGTTTCTCAAATTGCATAGCTGCTCTGCTTTTGAAAGCTGATGAGCAGGGCTCCCTTTAGCTCTGCCCGTTTCCCCGCTGTGACAAGAGGAGGAGAAGCACCTATCCAACAGCTGCAATCTGTGTCGGGGCTAGATCAGAGGAAACGAATGCCACAGATGAGAACTTTTTATGAACTCCTCTGTAGTTTGTTATAGTTACTTGGTAGGACCTAATTACATGAGAAAGCTCAGTTCAAAAGCTCTTTTTTTTTACCTCCCAATAAAGCTCTACTGCCTGTATAGCTTTTGTAAGTGGTCTGAATGGCCCAGAAAGATCAAGGTCTGACCATGACCACCACAGAGCCCAGTGGTCCAGCTGTCATGAGAACCTAGGATCCTTCCATGCAATTATCTGCTCTAAACCGTAGATTAAACAAATGCAGCTGCAAGTAGCTCTTTGTGGCATGTTCCTCTGCTTTCCCCTAGAAAGTGTAATTAACATAGCAGCAAACGAGCTCTTTCAGCAGTTTTCCCCGCTGTCCCATAAAATGTGAAAAATATGGGTCAGTGCATTTATTAGACCCTCAGAATGTGCACAGCTCTATCAGCTCCTGGCACTTAGCAATAAGTCTTCTGCTCTCCCATTAAAATGTAAATTGGAGGAGAAAATGTCTTCAGGCTGGTGGGTTTCTAACTTAGCTCTTCTGGTACTGCATTGGGAAGTTAATGGGAGAATGTGATTTTTCACAATCTCCCTCATGCTGAAAGAATTGGCTGTTCGAGGCTGATATTTAATTAGTTCTGCTTCTCCTGGATAATAAATGGGGAGAAGGGAGTTGATGCATATGTTACTTAACTTCTGCCTGGAACAATGACTTGAGGGAAAGACTGAGCAACTATTAATTCCCCGATGGTTTTGCCGTGGCTGATGCAGCTGTAACTGGAGTTTCCTACCTCTCTGCAGTGCTAAATATAACTGAAAAGTGGACAGGTATGTCTCACATCAATGATAAGCAAACTATACCTTTAGACTGTTCTGTTCTTTGACCGCTTTTGGTGAGCTAAGGGGTGTCACTGCGTGCTAGAGCCTCTCATTAAGTATATGAAATAGTAGGGTTTTTTTGTAGACTCTTAGGAAAAGATTTCAAATGTTTCTGCTCAAAATATTAACATATTTAAAATATTTAATTCTTTGAGATAAATTGAAGTAACTGTAATGACACATGTTCTGGAACCCCATGATGTGTGGTATCCAGTTGTGATGCTTGGGCTGGGAACAAGTTCAGAATCAAAATATTTCTAATGTTTTGGCTATGTTTTTGGCTAGTGTTTTCCTATTCTTTGGCTGTTTTGTGATACCTCCGCTTCTGCAATCCCCACTCCAGCACAGCCCCATGGCATCAGGAGGAAATAAAGTGCTCATGGAGGCAGGCGGAAACATGGATGTTTCTGCCTGTGTTCAGGACAAAAGCGTGGGGTTCCCTTACCTTGCCACCTACCTCTCTTCTGGGCTCTCTTGTTCAAGTGCCTAAAATCCTTAGGCAGCCAACTCTACAGGATTTAAGAGAAAATCACAAGAATTCTTATCAATGGAGAAAGGCTGAAGTCCAGTCTGGTCAAAGCAAGCTGTGGGTCGTATTTTTTTAAAAAAAAAGTACACCTTTTGACTAATTTTCTTTAAGGCACTGAATATTGATGACGCTTTTATCAAAACAATAAATTGGTTTTAATAATCTCGACTTCCATTGGAAATATCTGAAGATAAAGCCTTTAGGCCTCTCCTGCTCTAATGGAACGATGCCAATGTGGATTTTGGTTTGGGCATCTCCTTGGGTTTGTTTCCCAGGCAAAGCCTGCTTGCTGCTCTGATGTTATTGCTATACAGAGAAGTGGGAAATAGCAGCCACAGTAATAAGCAGCTCACCCCTGCTAATTTACCAAGTAGATGGATGCAGGGCAGGGACTAGTGTAACTGTCTTTCACTGCCAAGTGTAATCCAGATGTCTGATGTGCTCCCAGAGAGAATACTTAATACTCCTGTGGCTCTGTTTTTTTTTCTTTTTCTTTCTTTTTTTTTTTTTCCTCCTGCCTTGTGTGAAGGGTAAATACAAACAATATCTCAGCTCTTTATCCCTGTGTCCTCTTGTTGAACAAGACAATAGCCTCTGACTTACTAGAATTTGCATCTGTGGATCTGGCAAACAATTTCTGGACAGGTGCAAAGCAACAGGGTCCAGGAGAATAACCTGCTGTGCATATGCTATTTCTAGACGCTGTGCATTACATGTAATCTGTAATGCAAACCGAAGGTAATGGCACATACCTGACATGAGAGATGATTAGATCATCCAGACCATCTTCTGCCTTGGCAAGGTTGCTTCCTCTAGAATATTTCTAGGAGAAATGACTCCAGAAAACCTATTTATTGCTTAAGAGATCCTGCTCTATGGCCTTCCCCTCCCTAATAATTTTAATCTTGAACCCTAATATGCCCTGAATATCATATCGCATCTAGCTGCTGAGGCACAGACGGTGAATGTGCACTGCACAGTGCCTGCGCAGGGAGTCTGATGCTGGCAAACACCGGGTGCATCACATGTATGTGATGACCCCACGCCCGGACTACCCAAAACTCGTAGGATGTGCCAAAATCACTCTGCAATGTCAGACTATGTGTGGTGCCGGCCAGACACGGTGGGTATATGGCTCTTGCAGTGCTGGGGGGTCTGCTGTGGCTTGCAGCCCTGCGGCTCGCTGCACAGCTGTGCTGGAAGGGATTTGTGCACAGCTGGGCACATCTGGGAACTTGACAGCCTCAGTCTTCTGGCCCTAAAGTTTTGTGGAGGGAAATACAAAAATGTCTGAGAAACTGCAAATATATGGACCTGTATGTTACAAAGGCTAGTATATTTAGTGCTTTTAAGATCTGAATCTTTCTTTCATTGTGTTATAAATGTAGTTATGCAAGAAATGAGCATTTAGCAGTGAGTTGTATGTGCCTGCTTTGTGTTGCCTTGGCTCTTTTCTTTTTATATTCACTTTATAGCTGTTTCTGTCTTCCGCATACTCATAGTCTTTATTTTTCTTAAGGTTTTATTTTAGTTCTATTGCTATTCAGATTTTTCTTCTCCCCAGGGCACATCTGTTTGTTTGGATGACTAACTTGCTTTTCCTGTATAAATCTGAATTTCTAAGTTGGTGATCCAAGTTTCTCCAATCATAAGTCATTGTCCATCTGTTTGCAGCTCGCAGTGCAAGTTCAGGAGGAAGCAAAAAGGATTAACGTATACATAGTAGGCATGGAAGTTAGGCTAGTCAGAATTAGTAAGGAACAGCCTCATGTCTTGTTCTCTCCATGTTCCTGATGGTGTTTGATTTTTCTCTATTGGTTTCTGTGCCTCTCTGTAGCCTGGTCCTCTGGTCCTGTGCTTTCCTCTGGAAGTTAATGAGTGATGCTCGCTCCCCCATGCACTCTGCTCTCTGTTTTTTTCAGGCGGCACTGGATGGTTAGTGCTATTTCCTGGCTACTGGTTTAGATTTCTTTTGAAGTACTGAATGAGTGCAGCTGACTGATCCCCTCAACATCCCTCAAGGGGCTTTTGTTTCCACCCTACAGACAAAGGAAGACAAGACATGGTGAAATGAAATGACTTGTGAAGAGGTATTTTCCAGGTTTTTATGATGCATTGGCAATGCTGAAGATGGGGTCAAAGCGAGCTGAGGTTCATCTCTGGGAGCATCCTTTTCGTCCCGACCTGCAAAACGGGGCTCCTGCCTTCAGGAGTTTGCTTGGAAGGATGAGCCAGGAGGGGGTGGTGCCAGGAGGAGCAGCAGCTCCAGGAGGTCCTGCTT
The DNA here is from genome assembly GCF_000690835.1 of Fulmarus glacialis. Taxonomy (NCBI): domain Eukaryota; kingdom Metazoa; phylum Chordata; class Aves; order Procellariiformes; family Procellariidae; genus Fulmarus; species Fulmarus glacialis. The sequence continues at coordinate 36,399 of NW_009231376.1, forward strand.
GTTTGGCCTTTCTTGCCCGGCTGGTGGAAGGGGGAATGTAGCACACAAGTTTTCAGGAAAATGTGTTGAAGATGCTGTGTTTTCTCAGGTGTTTTGTAAAGCAAGGAGGACAAAACAAGAAAAGAAACAGTACAGCTTGCCCAAAAAATTTCAGTGGCTATTTACCTATGGCCTGTACCCAAACCTGTTATCATTGGGCAAATGGAGTAATTGGACTCGCCTTAATAGAGGGCTGTGACTGGCTGAGCGCGCTGGGCTGGTACCAGCTGCCGAGGAAGGAGTCCCCTTTGCTAGATCTATTTTCTCACTTGTCATTCCCAGGTAACTTTCTGAAAAAGAATGTTCTTCCAATTTCCCACGGTAACTAAGACCTAAGTTCCATCCCCTGAGTCGTCCCAAAGCTGCTGCTTAAGCATGTATTTAATAGAGCCCTTTCTGCAAGTTCTTTAGGAAAAAATAGGCAGGACCATGGGCAAGCCATGAAGGTTGTTTGCAAAAGGAGGTAGCTTGCCTGTTGCACACAGGGTTTAAGCAGAAGGTTAAATCTGCTGCAAATAGCTTGGTGTATCACTTCAGGAACTGGCAAAAAAATGCTGTTGTATGTCTGGATGGCAAAAACAAGACGTTATTAGCTGTAGCTGAAGAGGCATGTTTTATTTGTGAAAGACTGAATTGCTGGAGTATAAAAAAGCTGGTTTTGAAGTGATAGCACCTGTGCATACTATCATCCTAATGTGCCAAGATTTAATACTTGTGTTGCTATTGTACACTGCTTTTTGTTTGTGACACTTCATCCGACTGCGTCCTTGCAAGCTCATGTCTTGTATTTCTTAAATAGTTAACTAAAATGTTAAAATCCACTTAAATAAGTGATGGATCACGGACCTATTTGCATTTTGAACAGCTTTGTTTTGACTGCGCTAGCTGTGCTGCTGTATTTCACCTGGTTATCGGCGAGGCTGCTGGGGAAGGCGAGGGACAGCAGATGGCAATGTGGTGCTACAAACGGACCGGCAAATTCGAGGAAATTCTGGTCTGGCCTGCAAAGTCCCCTAAAAAAAATCAAGGCAACTGCTACTGTGTAGGACCTGCCTTCTGTTCTGACCTTGACAGGGTGGGTGCAAAGAGGGGCTTTCTGCTGGAGCTGAGGCTGCAGGGTGGGTTTTGGTCTCTGGTACGATTAGGCGCGGTGCGTAGGCTGCTCTGCTCTTCAGCCTGCCCGCAGGCTTCCTGCTCCGGCCGTCATCCTCGCCCTCTTTGCCGCGAGCTGGTATTTCGGCTAGGTGGGAGAGCGCTGGGCTCGGGGCTGTGGTGGTGGTGTGGGCATGACCAGGGTGTCCCGTCCACTTACAGTGGGTTACAGTCAAGGTCAATTTATGACTTAATGCCCCAGAAGCTGCAGAAAGGCTAAGCCTGGGTCCACGAGTGGGATGGTTCACGCTTATCAGTGGCTCCTCGTGTGTATTTTAAGGCTGTTATGGGCATGAAGAATGGGATTTCCTGGTACCTTTGCTGCCTGTTTCTTCCTCCCAGCCTCTTCCTCACTCCCAGCCTTACCAGTTGGGAGCCATATAATAAACTGGCACGTGTTGTCATGGCACGTCACACTGAAGACCTGTATATGGTCTGCAAAAGCAAGCAGGCCACTTCAAGAGGGGTTGTGCTGAGAACTCATAAATGTTGATCCAAATCCCTGAAGCTAGCTTTGTGTTTTCTTTGGAATTCAACATTGTTTTACCACAGAGGATAGGTGTCCATGACTCTGAAGGCAGAGAGCTGGAGTGCAAACGTCAGCATGTAATATGTGTATTATTCCCCAACGGTTACAGTCCAGAGTCTTAAGAAGTGTGTGACCACATGGGGGACTCTGGTTTTGTGGTGTGTTTGGTGTTTGTTTTGTTGGTTTTTTTGTTTGTTTGTTGGTTTTTTGTTTGTTTTTTGCATATAGGGCCTGGGCTAAAAATGGACCAAAACGTAAACCTCCGCGTTTCTGGTGTCTCCAAATGCACAAAATTAGGAGGCAGAAAAACTGCAAGTGTGACATACAGCTCTCGGACATCTACTTGATTTGTGAGACTCATCAATTAATTAGACATCCAAATGCTGTTATCTGCAGCTGCAATTGATTTTTGGATGGCAAATTACTGGTACATAATTAGAGGTGGTCTTTAAAAAAGAAAAGTTCATTAGCCTTTCTGGAGCCTGAAGCACAAATAAATCCAGTGGGTTTTCAATGTGAGAGATGTTTGTTTTCCCTTTTACTGCCTGGAGAATGAGGAAAAGATGTTCTCGGTTCCTTTGCAGGTACTGGTACTTCCCAGGTGCCTCATTTGCACTCGAGCTCATTTTGGATGGAAAAGCAGGGAGAAGAGGGACAATGTGGGAGTTATTTTGAAGAACAGGGTTATGGTTACCAAGCAAATGAAACCACGTCAGGGCCCGTGCTCTGCATGCCCTCAAGTACACTTGTTCGGCGCTGAGGAGCTGTTACTGGGTGTCTGTACTTCATAACTAATGCATGCTCAAAGCACTGGAGATTGTGGAAAGTTATAAATTAAAAAAAGTATATTTTCCCCTTGCTTAATTCTTGGCCTAACTAATGAACCAAGGGAATATCAGAATTTAACTTCTCTGTGCTTTGTGGGCTGAAGGACCCCACTAGTATTTCCTAGTGTTGGCACAAGAAGGTTTGAAGTCTGGTTTTCTCACCCAGCTGAAGAAATGGATGCTGTGAGTAGCGAGGGCACACGAATACAGCAGCCAAGCACTTGGACTGGAAATGGGTCCTCTCTGAGCAACCTGCCTGGGCCCAGAGATGTTAGCAGAAGTTATTGAATGAAGAGTGGAAGACAATAACTGGATGGCAGACATGACTGATCTGGTGACTGGCAGCTAAGAAAATAAGGGTAAACAAGTAAAGATCTTGTTTGCAACACAGTGGGAAGGCTTTTCAGGAAGATGCATTCTGAAATAATTGTGCTTTCAATTCTTCATGAAGATCTTGCAAGCACTATAAGCGGTTAACTTGATGGATATATTAGTTCTCTTTAACTTCATGCTTTATCTTATCTTGGAAGATTTGCTCTGATTTTTTTGAATGAGCTGGGATTGGAATCTGCTGTAGTCTTGTGTCCTTAACTATTGCTGTGAAGGGTGACATAAGCCTCCCTTAAAAGCTCCCTTGGAGCTTTCCCATTTACTAAAAATCTCGTTTTCACAAGGTATTTCCCCGGTGTAGCTGGGCAGAGGCAGACTGCTTTTGGGTGGTGTGAGGTTAATCAATAAACTGTTGTTATGCTGTGAGACTCTGGGGTTGGGCAGAACAGTACTTGGTTGGTGGGGTTTTTTTGCCTTTTCTGTCTGCTTGTAGCTCGTGCAGCAGCTGCTCCTGAGCACCTGAAGACACCGATCCCCAGGGCTGAAGTCTGACACCCAGCACGGGTGGGTGCTTCCCGCACCCCGGAGCTGGGCGCCAGCCCTGCCTGTGCTGTGACTGCAGGCTGCCCTGCTGTGTCCCCTCCTGCTCCCCTGCCACGGACACCACTTGTCTGTCCTCTTGAATAATCATGTCTTTTTTTTTTTTTAAAAAAAAAAAAAAGCCATAATGAAAGAGGATCAAAATTGGGTATCCACATTATTTTCTCTCTTCAGCTGTAAGCTGGACTTTGGAAATTCTCTTGGACAAAATGATTACTGATGTAGAAATTAATCACACTTCCTAAATCTGTTCTTTCCATATCTTGTACAGTTTGACAACTGGCAAGCGCGTGCTGACCGCAGGAATAACGTCCCGTTACAAACACTGTAGAAGTGCAGAATTTGGATCTGGGCTGGCTGCTGAAGAGCTCTATACCGGGGTTTTAATTCCTACTACGTTGCCAAGCTTCACACAGGCATAAAGTGATATTTCTTTCTAAAGTACCTCTTACACTACAGACTTCTTTTCTCATTAGGCTGCGATGCAATGATTTCTTAAACACTGTCAGTAATGCTTACACCAGTCTAAGCTATTTTAGAATAGCAATAATAATTTTTTTCACTAGAAACCTCTAATATGGTAATGTTCTCTGAAATGTACTGAAGCAGATGGGAATAAGAGGAGATGAACATCTTGTTTTTGATTCAGCATAGCTTAATGGAAGTCAAATGGTTTAAAGCTGATTTTCACACAGTTTATATGTATGAAAGAACGAATCCTGTCTTGTCAGGACACCCAAATGAGTAACACCAGCAAAATCTCTTGTTATGAGACAGAACATAAATAGTGTGGGCATATAAGGGAAGACAAAAGTGTTATTAACATCACCGAGGAAAGAAATTAAGTCACGTAGAATACACTGAAGCCAGATGTGAGGATTGCTTGCACTGAGCAAGGCTTTAAAGTACGTGTAGCGTGACACAGCGTGACCTTTAGTGAAAGACCACCTCTACAAGGTAGCTGAGTTTTATTCATCCCCGAGGTGGTTGTTTTACAGCGTTTAATCACTGGCTCTCAAATGTTGGACAATTTTAGGGGGGACAGGTAGTGTGTATCACTTAAATTCTTGAAAACTGAAACTTTATGATGAAGTATAACTATGTTCTCTAGCTTCCCTAAAAAAGTCAATCTGTGCTTTTAAGTGAGGGCTTTCTGTGAAGGTGAAAGTCCTCCTAGACCTCCACCCCCAGTTTATCGGATGCTTTGACAAGAACTTGTGGCTAATGGCAGTTCACAGTGGGCTGGTGGGGCTGACACATGGCTTGGCTGGAAGCATAGCTGTTTAACGATTTAGGTTGGAAGGCACCTCTGGAGGGCTTTCGTCCACCGCCTAACTAATACAGGGTCAATTTTGGAGCCATAGTAGCTTCATCAGGGTCCTGTAGTGTCACCTACATATGGTAAATGGAGTTAAA
>NW_009231377.1:0-35720 GCF_000690835.1 Fulmarus glacialis
GCTGTGGGTCGGGGTGAGGGACCGTCATGGGGACGGCGAGGGGGCACGGCTCACTCCAAAGCCTTCTTATTCAACGTTTTTTAAATCTCTTCTATTTGGTGCTGTTTTCGTCCAGGAGAACGTGGAGTTCCTCATTCAGGAGCTGCGGAGGCCAAAGTACAGCATCTATTTTATTTGTAAGTATGTCCCGTTCTGTCCAGTGGGTCGGACTCGCCCGTCGGAGACCGACCTGATGTTCAGTAGAAAATACAGATGTGAGACGCTGTGACTGCTCCCACTGACAGGCCTTTACTAACATGCTAAGAATGTGTGAATTCTAGTTTTTATGCTATTTAGGTCACCAAATTCTTTTAGCAAAGGGTACATACGTACCAGATAAAATAATTAAACTGAAGCAACTCGTAAGAGATCTTTACAAAGCAACACCGTAGATCTGCATTCCTCCAATATGGCTTATCCCTGAAAATTTCTGGGATTTTAAAGCTTCGTGTTGTTTCATAAACACAGAAGGCAGCTAATGCTAGGGGTAAAGTGCCTTTATTATACGGAAAGCTGGGATGCACTGGATGAGAGACTGGCCCAAATCTTGAAGGTAAATAATTCAGAGACAGGATTAGGATAGACTTCACATCCCAGCGTTGGACTAAACCTGCTACACCACATCTTGTAATGCCTGGTGTATCAGGCAGGTGTTCCTCACATGTCCTTCTCACGCCACAGAATATTCTGTGGTGTTGGAAATTATGCAGAACAACTACAGCCGGTTTTGTGTCGAAGTCTAGTCCTCCAGCACAGGTATCGCTTGGTGAGGTTCTGGGAAATGAGCTGAAGTGGCCTCTAGATGTCATTGCCGCTCTGCAGGAACGCAGCGCCGAGGAACCGGGCTCTGGGCTGCGAGAGGGACTCCGGTTTGGAGAGGGTGGTGGTGACCTGCTAGCACAGCAATGCCGAGGAGCCCAACAGAGATGTGGCTGTCACCATTTAATATTACTTGGGTTTTACGCATATAAATCTACTGACTACAACCGGGCTGTACATGGTGTTGCTTAATTGGGCAGATGTTAGGCCAGGGAGAGGGTAGGAGAGAGCCAGTACTGCCTTTCCAGCACTGTCCCACGGGGCGTTGAATCCATCGTTGACTGCTGCCTGCTGATCCAGTGCTGCAGTCACTGGATATTGGCACCAGAGGCAGAAAGTTGGACAGGGAATTAGCCCAGAGTATCCTTGTGAAGTAACTTCTGGATTATAACGTCTGCCTAATCACTGCAGGTGTAAGGTCAAGGGATCTCTGTTGCAATCTGCTACTGCTCCAGGGGAAAATCTGGTCATACTGTTCTGTGGTGGTCTTGTGTGTTACCTGTCACTCACAGAGCCCGACTGTTCTTTCGCTGTTGTTTTCTTTCAGATTTCAGTAACGTGATCAGTAAGAGTGATGTCAAGTCATTGGCTGAGGCTGATGAACAGGAAGTTGTGGCTGAAGTTCAGGTGAATTTTGAATATTTTAAATAAATCTCCTAATACAAAAGCACCTGCAAAATGAATATACAAGCTAACAAACTCAGGAGTGGCAGTGAGAGGACTCTGTAGTTCTTGAACAGCATGCAGCAGCAGCACTGTGCAACAGTCTCGGATGGAAGAAAAGATAAACGTTACACGTAGGATTATAAAGTAAAAGACAGAAAAACTCCTGTGTCCCCTGTTTCTCCCTGCCCTCCAGTTGTCAGAGCCGCTGCTGGTTCTGCTGTCATCTGTGTTTCACAAGGCTTCTACATGTCTGTGGTATTGACAAAGAGCTACGTATGCGAAAAATAGGACAAATTGGCAGTAGAGTTGTCAGCAGAAGTGTAGGGATTTGAGAGGTATGGCATGGAGGAAGGAGAAATGATCAGAGTCAATGAGTTTGTGCATTGCTTAGGATTTTAGTGTTAGTGTGGCTGATGCTGGAATACGTACTCTTGTAGGCTGAATAAGGGTTGGCAAGACACGTAACTGTATTTGCTTCCACTTGTTGGCAGGAGTTCTATGGCGATTACATTGCAGTGAATCCACACGTTTTTTCTCTCAACCTCTTGGGCTGCTGCCAGGTATGAAAAAAAGCTAATGCTCCTCCAGGGCCTTGTTTAATGGTTAATAGAGAGACTAGTAGCCACAACAAGCTGGGTGCGGTGGTGGGCTGCCCAGCAGGCAGACTGCTGTTGAGGGGCCGTAAGGAAGCAGCTGATCCTTACAAGGAATTGGAGAGGGGACGAACGCTGGGGAATCCGGATTGTGGCCTCTGGTGTACCTGCTCCTTCAGTCAAACTATAGTTTACTGTAAGACTTTAAGACTTCGAAAGAAGACTTTATGTGAGAAAGAGTTTGGGGACGGTGCCTCCACACTAGGTGCAGCCTTTCCTTTCAGGGTCGCAGCTGGGATCCGGCTCAGCTGTCCAGGACAACTCAAGGGCTGACTGCGCTGCTTTTGTCTCTGAAGAAATGCCCCATGATTCGGTACCAGCTCTCTTCTGAGTCAGCAAAGAGGCTTGCTGAATGCGTGAAGGTATGGTGAGAACCTACAGCGATGTGAAAGAAGTTTGGCAATGTACTTAAATTTTGTTTAATTTTTTTACGTATTGATGAGAGAAATACCCTTTTTCAGTTGATTCTTGTAAATTGTGTCATTTACTTTGTTGCATGGCTTTGGACAGGTCACATCTCTCATCTCTGCCTGCTTCCAACCAAAGAGCAGGTGAAGATCCCTATTTCCTGCGAGAGTCATAAATCGCAGTAGGTTACCTGGTGCCTTTTGAGAGCAGGTATTATTTCTTCATTAGCAATGTAGACTAAGATAGCAGCACAACTTATTTTTTACCAGCTCTTCACTTTTTGTTCACCTGTATCCACACTAAGAGGAAACATTTTCTGGGTATACGTAAGATCAAGTGGCTTTTTTTTCCTTTTCTCGACAGCAAGTAATCACTAAAGAGTACGAGCTGTTTGACTTTCGGCGCACTGAGGTTCCTCCTTTACTTCTCATTCTGGACCGATCTGACGATGCCATCACCCCACTTCTGAACCAGGTGAATCATTTCACGGTTGTGCAAGGGCTGAGATAGGAGTGCGAGTTCTGGAAGTGCACAGAGCCCTGTGGCAGTAGCAGTGAGTCGGAGTTCACACCCTGACAGGGCATGGTTTATATTTGAAAGGTAAAAAGTATTGCCTCCTGCCCCCATTCTTTTTGAAATCCCTCTTTATCTCGTGGCCTGATTTTTCAGACTGTTGAGCACGGATTGTGTGTGCTGGCTTCAGTGGCAGATGTAGCCGGCACCCTGGAAAACCAGGCCACTTGTACTTCTGTAAGACACACTTTACATTTGGAGTCCTCGTGTCTTGGCAGTGTCCTTTCCAAGGGTTTATCTGTACAGGCTGTTTGACAGCACACATACGCAGTTATTGAGGGACCTTGCACTGGTGTATTTCTTCCTCTGTGTTATTGATGGGTGGTAGTATTTCCTATGTAGCTATTATGATTTTCTTTTTCTTTGCTGTGCTGCAGATTTTGGCATCAAACAGTCTGTTTGTCCCCTTCCATTTCTGTTAGACACGGGTCAGTCCAGTGATCAGGCAACGGCTGGGGCTGCAGCCGGGCTACCTCAGCAGCAGCCAGCGCTTTCGTAATGCTGGTGGTGTAGGAGCTGGTGGTAATACTTGTGTTATTGGAGTGATCTGACAGTCAGAAACCAGCTCACATGTGGTTTATAGAGTTCAGGACTGAACTCGGCACAGGGCACCAAAAGCATTATCTGCTATGCGGAGATTTGCTATCCAGAAGAGAGATTCAAATGAATGTAAATGGAGTGTCGGGCATGTCGGTGCTCTGATCAGCTTTCAGTTTTCTCTCTAGATTAATATTAGTCTTCCCAGGATAAATATAGTAACTCACTGATGTGCAGAAACACACACTCCTACTGCTGCCTAAGAAGCAAAGGAGCACGTAGGAAATTGTACAGTTTGTAACTGTGGAACCTCTGCAGCCAAAAATACGTGTCCCTTCACAGCAGAGGAGGGGGAGATAATGGTGGCAAACAGAACTGTTTGAATAGGAATATTAACCCCCATCGCTCTTCATTTAGAGAGTCGTGTCTTTTGAACATACCTACAGTAGGCACCCTGGAACGGGGTGGTTTTCCTTTGTGTTTGCACCAGCGCCTCTCACCATGGGATGCCCATCTTCTATAACAGAAGTAATATTTATTTCTTATTGTAACATTCTGGCAAAAGTTTGAGGGATGCACACTTCAAATCCGCTGTGTGTTACTAGAGGAATATAAATTGGCTTTGTTTGAGTTCAGCCTGAAATCCATTCATTTTCCAGTGCTGCTTATTATCTTACTAAGGTCATCATTTGCCTTTCTCTTTCACCATCCTTGTTAGTGGACGTACCAGGCTATGGTTCACGAATTGCTGGGGATTAACAACAACCGCATCGACCTCTCTCGGGTACCGGGCATAAGCAAGGATCTTCGAGAAGTGGTCCTGTCTGCCGAGAACGACGAGTTCTACGCCAACGTAGGTATCTCAGTCGGGATCTTCATGAGTAGATGAATTTGGGGATCAGGTTCCATTCTTTGTTTTGCCATGTGAAAGGAACTTTCCAATGGCTTTGAGCATCGGGGTGGTGGTGATGTACTGTATAGCTTATGCAAGTGGTGAAAATCAATGTGTAATGCAAGCAGCATCTGACATGAAATAACGTGTCCATTTTAATGTTTTATTTCAAACCCGGACCAGTGGCAGAGCTGCTTGCTCAAGCTTGGGTCTCAGGGAGACGATGTGCAATGGCACCTCAGTGTTTTGGACACAGAGTGCCACTTTGTTCCAGTGGCATCAAGACTCGTGTTAGAACGGCTTTCTCTCAGATCCCTGTCTTGTTCCGTGCAGAACATGTACCTGAACTTTGCAGAGATTGGCAGTAACATCAAGAATCTTATGGAGGATTTCCAAAGGAGGAAACCTAAGGAGCAGCAGAAGCTGGAATCCATAGCAGATATGAAGGTACAAACAATCTTCACGTAACTGGCTGGACTTTTTAAATCCCATCCATTGCAGGATAGTGCAGATCAGTGCTGTCTGTACACTGACAGTCCACACTATCAGTACCAACGGTTCAGATCTCTGTGGCGTGCTACTTTTGTGGAGTGGGAACCTCCTTTTTGCACTCTGTTCATTACGATGGTTGTTTACTGAAGGCTAGACACTTTGATAGGCCATTCTGCACCACTGCAGTGTGGTCTACAAGCTTGCTTGTTCTGACTGCGCTCTAAGCTGCTGCTTAGAGCTTGCTGGAATCCCGAAGCCCTACAATTGAATCGGTAAGCTCTGGTTTAAGTACTTAGCTTACTGCAATATGGCTGTGTGGACTTTATATCTGAGCTGGGTCACTTGGCAACAGCTCAGAGCACAGGCTATTAATTCAGTCACTGCTCAAGATTTAAAGAATCGTCACAACGTCTTTCAAGATACTTTCCGTATCCTTTTATTTTGAGAGTAAATAAAAAGTACATCCCTTCCAAAATTCTTCTTGTAACTGGAGAAATCCTGTGGGCTCCTGGGACTGAGGTGCCCAATCATCCATACATCCACACTGGTCTTGCTTATATTGATGCAACGTAGCTTATTGCTGGGTTGCACACATCCACTGCCTCTTGCCGTCTCTTGCTTTTCTTGCTAAGAACTGGTTGCTTTGGTTTCCTCGTTGCAGGCATTTGTGGAGAATTACCCGCAGTTCAAGAAGATGTCAGGCACGGTATCGAAGCATGTGACAGTGGTGGGAGAGCTCTCTCGACTGGTTGGAGAGCGGAACCTGCTGGAGGTGTCTGAAGTGGAGCAGGAACTGGCCTGCCAGAATGACCATTCCAGTGCTCTCCAGGTACCTTGGGCTCAAAACCTCACCTTGGTCCTTTGTCGGAATCTAGATGGTTTGATCGTGTAACTCCCCTGTTGATGGAAGTTTGATACTGAAAGTCGGTGGGAGTTCTGCATGCAGATATCCTGCAGGGTCGGGACATGAGATGTTAGAATTACTCTTCTCCTCCCCGTTCAGTTCAGATGGGGATGAATCATAGTTAATAACTGGCTTGAGAAGCATCCTTGCAAATTCTGTCTTTACATTTCACAGTACAACATTCCTTCATTATATGCAGTCAGTTGGCTTCTGGCAAGCTGCCTGTGCAGGCACCAGTAAAAAAAAAAAATGGATCCCCGTGCAGAAGCTTGTTGTATTTGTTGGGGAGGAGAAGAAATGGAATCCATGAAATTGTCTAAATCAGACTATTCATTGAGGTGCTGGCTTTTACCTTTTTTTTTTTTTAAATAAAAAACAGTGGAAAGCCTTTTAGATAAAAGATTTCTTTGGCAAAGAGGACTGAAAAAGCCTAACAGAGATTTCTGTTATAGCTGAGTACAGACTGAAGTTTTGACCCCATGCTGGCTTGTTGGATTCCATGACCTGACCTAGTATCTGACAGTATGTCAATAGTGATGAATTGTGGCTGCTGACTCGTCAGAGAAAATAGCAGTATTGTTGACTGCGATTGTAGTATAGTAGAGTTCACCCAGCAACTCAGTATTAAAAAACGATTTCTTCATTTTTTATAGCTAAGGTAGAAGTTACACCATATAATGGACTCCTTTACCCAATACTGGAGAAGCAATTTGACTAGAAATTGAAGATAAGCATCTTCAACAGATTTGAAATACACGTCGTCTTTGCCTCTGTTATTCTGTGCTCCAAGTGGGTGGTTAGAGGATAATATTAGACTCTTCAAGTACTGTAATCTATTACCAGATCCTGAGCTGATGTGAATCAGTATAGGCCTGTTGAAGTCATCGCAGTTATATAGATTGGCGAGCATATAGATATGATTCGATAGCTTATGTTTGGTAGAATTTAGATGACTAAGTATTGAAGTGGGAATGTAGCCATAAAATGCATTTGCTGAAAACAGCCTCTGAGGTTCTCTTGCTATATTATTGTTTCTAGATCAAGCTTTTGCAGCTTAAAAGTCAAATATTTGAGTTCTAATCCGTCAGCCCATCATGTCTGTGCTGTGATCTGTTATTTCTGATATTAACACAGAACAGAGCATTAGTGTTGAAACTTGGGTGCTTGGCATTGCAGACCATTTTGGAAAATCTTGGTCTACTCTTCTGTCTTTAAGTTATCTCAGATTCGTTGAAGAAAGGGATGATGTGAACTTCTGGTGATGATGCCGTTGCATTACCAGCTCTACGGTTAAGAGAGTATGTGGCAGTGCTGGAAACGACAGAGACGCAGGCACGTCAGCCCCCACCAAGTGCCACACTGTCATGGCAGGGTGGTTACTGGAGTTCACCTTGGTGCTAATTCAGGTCTTAGTCTGCACTAACTAGGTATTTCTGCAGTTTCTAAAGCAGAAAAGCTGCCTGCAGTTTGCTTACAGCCATATGCCTAAAGGGCTCTATTGTATTTCTAACAACTGAGACCGACTGGAAAACATGTAGCAGCTAGGAAATAAATGGAAAACTATGGAACTGGTATCTTTCTACATGAGAGATCAGTATCTCTTTAGCTGCACTGCCCCAGGCTGTTCCCTGTTGCAGTCTTCTAATGGCAGTGAAGGGGCAAGGCCACGGAAACAATGAAGAATAAGCCAGTGCACGAAATAAAGGCAGAATTGTTCTCCCACTGATGTAACTTCAGCAATTGTTAATTTTTCAGTGGCCTAGGGCCCCTGAGTACAGTACATTTTGGTTATTCTTCCCCTGGTCTCTTATTAATCCTGACATAGTACATGAGCCTTGAGAGATGAATGGGAGGTTTTGAATCCCATCTCCTTAGATGGACAATAGCTTTTCTGTTTTACACACTTCCCGCTTATATAGGCATTGCCACTGCGCTGCCAGCACAGGATCAAAAATCTTGCAAGCAAACATCTCCGTGGGACTCTGTCCCTACCCTCACAGGTGAATTCCTGACCTTACCAAGGTTAGGAATGGTAAAAATGCTGTTGATCCTCCTCAAAGGCAGGGTTTTACCCTGTATTTTTGTAACTAGTCTGCATCAGTCAAACAAATTACAGCAAATATAGCTGAATCAGCATGGTAAATAACAACAGTTTCACAATGTTGTTTCACAGCTGTTCACGGAATGTTTCCGTGTTGCCTACCTGTATTGGGAGGGTGGGAGAATCTTGCAAAGATGTGCTGGGATTTTTGGAGTGTTTGAAGGTCATGTACGCTTACAGAGTGGAAAAAATCCTAACTGGTTCCGTCCCTCTCTTGGAACTGCCGTTTCTGCAACTGTAAAACTGGCAGCTCCTCTGCTCCCAGCTCTGCATTTAAGCTAATACAAGCTGATTGTTTTGCTTTAATGTTCAGCACAGGGAGAATTTCAGACTTTGCTGTGTCCTAAAGCATCTGTCCAGCCCTAACCAGATGCCTGTAAACACATCTGGTAGTTGATGCCTGTTCTTTGAGATCCATTTCAAAGCTGGGAGTTAAGAAGCTTATTGCTCCCACTGCTCACCTAAGCTACCAGCTTGGCTCTGGTGTTTGTTCTGTTAACTCCATTATCTCAACTCTGTGACTCGACACAATGGCCGAGAGGTTGCAGAGAGGAAATAAGGGCTTTTTGTTGTAATGAGAAGGAGTAGCACTTACATGGCCAATTGTCAGCTTACACAAGCAATTCTATCCTGCCTGCAATCCCTGGAGGGTAAACGGCATGCACCGGGGGTTCTGAAACTTTTCTGGAAAGGGTCTGTACTTTAGCAGGCAGCCTCTTTGGGGCATGCGCCCTTTATATTTATGGTATGGTGTTCAGTTCAGCAGAAGAAGTAATGATCTGCATGTTAGAAGTAATAACTAGATTTCTGTATTTACCTCCAGTGCTGTAGTCCTTCTCTTCCTCTTCATGCTTTAATTCCTTTCCTCTTTTGCTTCCAAATGCTTGAAACTTGCTCCTCCAGTTCTCACATCCAAAGGTTATCTGAGACTTTGATCTTCTGCCCCACACCTTCCAAAAGAAAACAGAATCTGTGTAACTGTCCTAGCTCTTTTTTCTTGACAGTCAACATTACGATGGAACCTGTGGGCCAGTTCTGGCTCTACTCCAGCTGGAAAGGGAAGGGCAGAGGTTAAAGGTTTCTGTAAGTGCCTGCTGATGCCTCCCTTCAGGGAAGGCATACAGCAACCTGAGCTCACCCCGCAGCGTGTTATGGAGAGTTAGGAATGGACAACAGAATTGGGTTATGAATTCCCAGCTTCATGAAAAGACCCAAAAGCAACGTGTACTCCATTGTACTCTAATAAATCTAACCACAGAGCACATAAGCTGGGCTCTGTTGCTTATGACAATTCTCTTGCATTCCTCCTGCATGCAATTTTGTTGCTAGGCAGTGGGCTTGATATTAGTCTGATTTAATGTCCTTTGAAGGCCTCTCCATTAATACTGCTCTCTATCTTGCTGCAGAACGTGCGTCGCCTCCTGCAGAACCCCAAGGTGACAGAGTTTGACGCTGCCCGGCTGGTGATGCTTTATGCCCTGCACTACGAGCGGCACAGCAGCAATAGCCTGCCAGGGCTGATGACAGAGCTCAAGAACAGGGGTGTGTCAGAGAAATACCGGAAGGTAATTGCAGCATTTCTCCTTCAGCTGGATGAACGAGCGGGACAGGAGGGCACGGAGGTGGAAAATCATTGTTAATTGGTGTAAAGCTTGCCCGCTTCAGTTTAGCACAATGCTTTTTTGTTGAATTGCACTGCACCTTGTGAAAAGAACCCTGAGCTTGGCTGGGGCCTGCAGGTGTTACTTTAAAAGGCATAACTAATCACTTAATTTCCATTTCCCAAATCAGTGATATTATGAAGGATTGAATAAAGCAGAGATGGCAGGCATGCCAGGAGTCTGCTAGGATGGGTGTGTGGCATGTAGAGGGGGCCTGGGACATGCTTCCTTTCTCCTTCCCCTCTTCCTCCCCACCCCTTTTCCCCCAGCTCAGTTGCAGCAAAGGACTTACGGAGACTGTAAAAGGAGCTTGGCTGGGAGGGAGAGGGTGGCAGTGCTTGGCAAATGTAGCGAGCAGCTGGAGAGGAGGTGGAGAAGCAGGATGATGTCACATTGTATGGAAGATCTGCTATCACTGCAGCGGACTATGGAAATGAAAGCCTCTCTCCTTATGCAGGCAGTGTCACAGCAGACTGACTTGCTGGGTGGATATGGGGAATACTTCTTCTTTTCCCCCTTGCCTCTCTCTATGCTGCATTATCTGGTTGGGATCGATCTCCCTGACTCCTTGGTCATCATTCCAGTACCTCCATTGAGCCTAACTAGACAAAAACTGCCTGGAAGCTGGTTTCCCAGGTTAATAGAATTCTGGTTTTGCCTCTCTCTGTACAGCTAGTGTCTGCTGTTGTGGAGTATGGAGGGAAACGGGTCCGGGGCAGTGACCTGTTCAGTCCCAAGGATGCTGTAGCCATCACCAAACAGTTCCTCAAAGGACTGAAGGTACGGATCTGCCACAGATGAAATAATGACAGTTTTAGTCAAAATCACAGTGACGGAGCAGGACTCACATGCAATGCAATGCCACGTGTCATGGATTTCAGAGATTTAATAGTAAGTGCACTGGGCTTTTAGGGCATAATTCTCATTGAAGACAACGGGAGTTAGTTGCTGAAAAGCCTCTCTAAATCTGGACTTCAGTGGTTAACACTTGATGTATCCATCAGATGATGATGCTCCTTTTATGTGCCTTTGCTGATCTTCTCTCTTAGCTTGCTGTCCTGCTGTATTAATTCATAACAAGAGCTTCTCTTGCACTGTAGGGTGTTGAGAATGTGTATACGCAACACCAGCCTCTCCTTCAAGAAACACTGGATCAGCTCATCAAAGGAAAACTCAAGGACAGCCAATACCCCTACCTGGGTCCCAACACTCTCCGTGACAGGTATGTGGGGCCTTTCAGGGCAGAGCTCGGAACTGAAATATATCTGCTCCTTCCAGTGCTGCCACTTGCTTTGTTGTTTGCCTGTAGATGAACAAAATTTAGACTTGGCAGAGAAATGTCTTGATTATGTAGGTCTTTCTTGTATTCTC
Source organism: Fulmarus glacialis (assembly GCF_000690835.1). Lineage (NCBI taxonomy): Eukaryota > Metazoa > Chordata > Aves > Procellariiformes > Procellariidae > Fulmarus > Fulmarus glacialis. Next base: position 11,117 of record NW_009231377.1, read on the forward strand.
AAGTAGGTGCCCTGGAGGGGGCTATTAAGACTGAAATACGGTTGTCTTTTCTTGCTGGCCAAGATGTGACATTCCCATTGTAAGGGCTCAGGTAAAGGATAAAGCCATTGCACCAAGCTGCCAGGATGTTCACATGATGGATTTCAACATGCCCCCTAACTTCACTCCATGCCATCTGGCGTTTATTTGTAGAATACCAAAAATAGTCCAACTGCAAGCTCTCCCTTCTGAGCCAGTTACTATTCCTGATGAGAATGGGATCTTGCTGAATATGGCTAATAACTGTAATTGAAAAGAACTCTGGCTGCCTGGTTCTAGCTGACTTTGCTGGAGCTAAGCTAATCTGTTGTCAATGAAGTCATTAAAGGTAAATACTGGCCTCAGAGTGAGGGCACTGAACCATTAAAGAGAAGACGACAAGTACTCCTCTAACGGCATTCTGTACAAATCACTCCTCTTTGGTACCACGGTTTCCTTTCTGTAAATTAAGTTAAGCTTCTGCAGCGTGCTGGTCGGTATTTCTTGTTCCTTCTAGTGGTAGTCTCCTTTGAGGAGAAGAGCCTGCTGTTGCTTTGCTTCCTTTGGGTGACCCATGATGAGGTCATCACAGCAATTCTCTGAATCTCCTCCAATGTTGTTAAATGCCCCGGGGTTCTGTGGAAGATGTTTTACTTGCAGCATTAGAACAATCGTCATTCCCTTCACACACTGCGTATTATTGGTTTTTATCAGCAACTGCCACATTTTTAGTGAAGCAGAAAATAAATTCAAGGTAGTAATTCTCAACAAACGAGGTGGCTGTTGCAGGGCGGTTTGGGTTAAATGAAATCCACAGACTCAGTTGGAGCAGGACAGAAGTAGACTTGGGGACCAACGTTCAGCAGTGTCCAGCGGGTGGGAGGGGCAGAAGCATGTCAAAGAGCGAGCATTCATGTCTGGCTCTCTTTGAGATGCGCACGCACACTGCTCTTCCTCCTCAGCCCTGCCTTGGGGCATTTCGATCCATCTGATGAAAGCAAAAATGTATTTTGTAGCAGGGAGGCATCCAAAATCCATGTCAGGCTGACAGCAGGGGACATTAATCATTTTATTTATGAATAAGAAAAAATTATAGTCATACAAGAGACAATTCATTTATGTATGTCCCTGGTAGACCAAAAAAAGTCTGCCTTACTCCAGATTTTCTTTTTAAAATAAAATGGTGGATTTTGGTTAGGGTGGATGGGTGGTTTTAATAGGTGTGAAATATCAAGGCCTCTAGCAACAGAAACGCTATCCTCTCTGTCCTTGAAACCAGCCCTCGACTGAGATGGATTTCAGCCCAACACAAAGAGGTTGACAGATGCAGTTTGTGGTACATCTGAAATGAGACCTGCAGAACAGCAGTAACTGCATCCAGGCATCCCTCACCTGGGTTTGTTTTGAGCTAACTAGAAACAAATGGTCTCCTGACCTTTATCTTCCCTTTTTCAGTTCCCACTTATATTTTCCTGAGCTGTGTTTCACTTAGATTCCTCTTTAAATGTTTCTGGAAAAGGGTATATGAACCTGGCCCTGAGAATCCTGCTACAAAGAACATGCAAATAATTTATTTGGGGGAGCATGAGAAGGGTTTAATTCCTACCTCAAACTGAAGGAATACAGAAGTTGGATGAAGGGAAGTGGAGTTTGCACCTCTCTCCCTTCTCCACAGCGGCTACAGCCTTGTCTCTTAGCTAAAAGATGCTAATCCTGTAGTTTTGTTAAAGTAAATCTCAAAATACAAGGGCAGAGCTTCCAAACTGTTCTTTCTCTTAAATTTCTCACAGTCTCCCTTTGGTCCGGGATTGTCCTTGGGACAGTAGCCGGGTCCAACAGTGCTGCTGCTGGGTCAGGTGTCTGCAAAATGATCAAAAGCGTAAGGGCACATGGTTATTAGGGTTGTTTCCTGATGGGAATGGTAGATCTTGTTGAGTTTAAGATCTAGGAGCTGTAGGAATGAGGGTTTGTAACTGACAAAAAATAGGCACCTAAATACTTCTGTGTCTGGTCTTTATTTGCTGCATAAAATGGGGGCTATAGCACTGTGTTATCTCTAAAGGATCAATATTCAATATCATGAAAATGGGGGCTCATCTGAAAACAGGTTTTAGTTATCAGGTTTGGAAGAAAAAGGCCCACTTGATGGTTTTGCCTTAGTGCCAAACCAATTGAGCGAGGAATTTAAATTTAATAATTTCACAAAACTTAGTATAATAAATCACAGCCCAAGGCAAACTGGGCTACACTGTCTTCTTGCTTTCTGCTTTCAGAGGATGGTGTTACAGTGATTGGCAGGAGTTCAGCAGAAGGTCAGGGCGAAAGGCTTTGTATTTTTTGATCAAAGGGACGCAGTTGCTTGAACAGCAAAGAATTTGAAAGGATTCTTTTTAACTGTTTCTTTCTGTATTAAACATTACACTGTTGCAAGGGAGGAAAAGCTCCTGGTCCAAATTCAGCTGTGGAAATTGGCAGCAGTGAAGGAAAGGGAATCTTTGCAAAGCACTGAGCAGGGTTCCTAGGAGAGAGCAATAAGCAGTTCTGCTTTCTTTTGCTTCTCCTCTATCTCCTGCTGTGTTAAATATCGTCCTTTTCCCATATGCTATCAGCCTGCAGTCCCTTCCATCTTGCTGCTGGAAAGTACTAGCTAGAAAAGTTCCGAAAGCCTCTCTCCGTCACAGCAGTCTGCGGGAGCCCCAGCTGTGTTACACGCCGTACGAAATGCCTCCTAAGGTTTGTGACCCCATCGGCGTGCTCTGCTCGCCAGGCTCTGCCAAAGCCTGCCCTTTGGGTGGAGCTTTTGCTTTGTTTATGCTTTGACCTGGGATTTTCTCTAATAGGGCATTTGTCCCCACCAGACCAACTGGGCCTGATAGTGCTTACCTAAGATGGCTAGAGTCCACCTCTTACAAAATCAAGTTTGTAATCAGACCACAAGACAGCTCCGTCACTCCTATGCTTCTTAAAACCAAACATGGGTCCTCAACATTTTGCATGAACCAGGCAACAGCCTCTGAAATAGCAGTAGGAAAAGGCATGCTGCTCCCTGAGGATCCAGATGGGACTCGGCTCATTCCGTGTCTCTCTCAAATGACCACAATTACTTACTTGCCTATTCAAAAATCTTGCAAAGTTACCTTGTCTGAAAGCCTATCAAGGTTCAGACTTAAACGTGGAATGTGAGAACTCACCAATATCATCTAGTTTAGAGTATTCTATGACTTACAGACTGGACATGATCTTTCTCCCACTGATTTTCTTGAAGAGAAAGTTCCTGTTGACTGGTTGAGGAGAGGAAGAATTTGGAACCATTTAGAAATGCCTATAGCTGATACACGTCTAAAGGGATGGGTGAGGTATCTCCTTAGGCAGCGAATATAAAATCTCCTTTTTTGGAAACATCAGCTTGCAGCATGTGATGTGGAACCATTTGGCTGTATGCTTTTTCATCTGAGCTCACACATACTGCCCTAAAGATTAGGGAAAATAGCGCTATTCCTAAATCGTATATATTCTTTTGTGTTTAGTATGGTTTGTGTTTTGGGGAATTTTTTTTTAAGGCAAAACTCTGACCGTGTCCTTGTTTGTTCAAGGAAGTTGCTTTTTCCTCCTGTCTGAAGTGTTTGAGCATTTAGCTGTTAAATTGGTAGTTAACCCGAAGAGATACATAGCCACATCCACAAATTGGGTCTGAGGAGCGCAACAGCTGGAGCGAGCATTGCTGTAGACTGCTTTCCCACTAATCCTATAACAGTCTTGGGGTTTCTTCCTGTTCCGAAATTGCTTATTATTTGCCCTTGATAAAAGCAGTAATGCCCTGGGCGCTCCATGAGAACACCAAGATGCCTTTGTTCTGGCTGTGGCAGTCTGCCTCTGCGTGACTTAGCTCGCTTCTGGTCTGTGAGGGATCTGCAGGGTAATGCCGGATGCTTTGAGCAAGGCACCTGAAGTGGGAGAGAGGCTGTAGTTCTGCCCCCACTCCCCCATGCCAGGCTTAATCCTGTAAGAAAGGCAGTAGCAATACGAAAGCAAAAATAAGCATTTTCTGTGCCATACTCCTGATACCTGGCAATCACAACTGCACGGGAAATAGAGGCAGACCAGTATACAATGTCCAAGCAGGAAGTCTTCTTACCTGCCACCCAGCAGCTCAGAGGCATTACCAGTTTAGTTTGCAGCCCAGCATAGATACCAGCTCTCCCATGCTGGCTCTGCTTGGATTATCCTTCTTTCTGGGTTTCTCTATCTGTTTGACATCTTTTTAGTATAGTTTTTTCTGGATATCAATCGGTCTATTTCTCTCTTCGTACAAAGATTCTCCACCACAGCAAAAACTGCTAATACGCAGTGACAAAACCGTGCACAAGATGTAACCCAGACTTACTGATTGAGGATGGCAGAGAAATTTTATGGCGGTCTGTGATGGCATCACTGGGCTGTTTAGTCTCCCGAGTCGGATAGTGCCAGCTGCTTCATAAAAAGTACAGAAATTACTTAAAGGGCAGAGGAACCGTTTTCTTATTCGTGTTTTGTACAGCGCCTAGCACAGGGGAATTCTGTGCCATGAGAGGGTCTTCTGAACACAGCAGCAAGGAAAACACAATATATTAAAAACCTCTAAACTTCCATTCATTCGGGTTTTATCCTTTCTTAGTTCAGACCCATTTGCCTTACCAATTTGATCATATATGTAATCCTCATCAGTGTTGCATAAAACGTGGCCGTACCTGACAGGCTGTGTGAGACTGCTTTCATTTAACAGCTATGGAGGAGTGGGAGGGAAGAGTACAGGCAGGAAGGGTTTCATGACTTGCTGCTAACTTCTCATCTGTGTACTTAGTTCCTCCTTAACCTGATGTGATGCAAAATGCACTTTATCTTTTTCAAACCTGTTTTAAGACAGATGTAAATGCCTTCATATGGTATTTTTCTGTTCTTGAGCCCGGGGTTGAGAAACTAGCAAATGTCCTCTCCTCTGCATCTGGGCTTTGCATAAGCAAGAAACACAGAGTTTCCCTTCCGGTGCATGTAATCTTCAATCATACCTTGACTTGACGAAGTGACTAGGCTGGCAATGCACAGTCTCACCCTCATTTGTGGGGATCCAGCATCTTGTCAGACTAATTAATGTAACTCTAACTCACTCCTAGGAGAAAGCTGCGACCAAGCATTGCATAGGCCTGACTTCAGGTACAGTTAAGTGCATCAGTGATGTGAATTTGCAGGGCTGGTGTCATGGTGGCAGTGAAAGGTGACGGCAAATTTAGAGGCTGGTACATGTTATGATATTCCAGAGGAGTATATGGGAGCTAGCCACATGACTTTGGCATCTAAATTCCTTAGGTCTCTGAGAGTTCCAACCACAAGCGCATAAATGATGGTACCAGGAGACTGATCCTGTGGATTTCAGTCTGCACAAGACTTCTTGGGAAGAAATTGCCTGGTTTGTTTCTTTGTTGATCCAGTGATCCGGTTAGTCACGGTACCTTAACCCTAAAGGTCCTAACTGACTTACTGGACTTTAGGGAGGTGCAGCTTTCTCAACCTAAAAGGCATTCTCCCTAAGAATCCAAGTGTGGCACGGCCTACTTGGCACCTCTTTTACATGCACCACGATAAAAGTGGGCTTGTAGAGATTTTAGGTATAGTTTTTTCTGACAACTGACAGTGGCTTATCAGATTACTTCATTGCTGTGCATTCCCTTTCTTTTGATTTCCACCCCCTAAAGACTCGGGTATGTTTGCACCTAGTTTCCAAAGCCGTATGCCTAAAAAGACAAGGTACAGCACTCTTCTGTCCTCTGGGGCTGGCTCAGTGACTCGTGTTGTCACTAGGGTGGAAAAACCTCCTCTGCCTCAGTGAGATGTTTGAACCTGCACAGCCTGAATGTGCGGTTGCTATATATAACCCGCTTATCTTAAGGCTGCAGTGCAGAAGATTTCACAGGCTGTTCCCGTGCAGGGGACACAGTGTGGCTCTGCAGGGAGAGATGAGCACACCGAATCCTGGGGCTCTGGGAGGGAAGTGAAGACAGCACAGACTGCGTTGCTGAAATCCCGAGGGCAGCACTGCCTACACCACTGCTCCTGGCTGGAAGGGGTGAATCACGAGCAGGGTAAAACTCGTCACTCTGTCCAGAGAGCACAGGCATAAAGCATCTAATATAGCATGTTCCACTATTGTGGACTTCTCTACAAAGGATTCCGCTTTAAGCCTTGTTTTATCCAAGGAAGCTGTGCAGTAAACTGCAGCTGGAAGACTTGGTCATTATTAGAATTATTACAGTCCCCAAGGATAACAAATGATATAGTACCTGTGGAAGAACTGTACTGAATGCAACAACTTTTTTGTTGTTGAATTAGCAATGCTGTGTGTCACCAGAGGGTGTGCCTGAAATGATGGAGTTCCCACGTTCCAGGTATCGAGGCTGCAGTATTCCCTCTCCACCCTGCAAAGGGAGACTACCAGCACCTTCTAAAGCATCTCTGAAATCTCCTTTTGTCTGTCCAAATCATCTCATGCAGATCTAACCCAAACTTTCTGAAAAGACGATTTGGAAGGTTATTGGTAACAAAGATCACTTTGGGAAAGGGTGTACGCTAATCTTTCCCATTAATTTTTCTTACCTTTCTGCATCCTCTCCAGGGGCAGGGAGGCAGTTGTGTGGATCTGATGGCTAACACGCTTGTTCTGAGCCAGTGTCCCATTCTGACGGCAGAAGCAGTTTTGCTCTTGGTGGTACTGCCTGTTCAGTGATGCCAAGAAAGAAGTCCTCGATGTCCATCCTTCCGATGCGCGTGTTGCTCCTCTGGACAGTAACAGGTGTCGAGGGCTTTGCAGGTTGGCTTCTCGGCAGGGAGTAACCAGAGACACAGAGCCTAGGTGCATTCCGGGGTCATCCCTGTCTCATGCTCCATTTGCTTTGTCACTGATCCAGAGCTTGCACCGACAGAGCAGATGAATGCCTGCTGCTTCCACCACTGCAGCAAGCAGCTGTATTCCAGCAGAAGTACCTGCTTGGAAAGCAGAGATGAGTTTTGAGACTGCAACAGAAAGTTAATTGTGTCGAGACTTGACTGCTCTGACTCAAGCGGATGACTGACAGGATGTGATCCACACTTTTTCGCTGTAGATTCTGCAGAAATCGTTCTCTCAGCTTGTAGATGGTAGCAGAGCTGATTTATGGGTTGCAAGCACATTCTGCTATCCCTGAGAGTGGAAAACTTAAGTGATTGGGGAGGGTGGTGCGAGGAAGGTGCAGCCTTCCTCTGAAAGCAGAATGTGCAGGGCATATGGCTGGTTTTATATTTTTTCAGATGAAGGCACTTCCCTCCTTCCCCCCCTTTCCCCTCACGCTACTTCTCTGTAACATCCTCTATTTCTAGGCTGGCGAGGGAATGTAACCTCAGAGGTAAACATAACGCACAAATCCCAGTATTTCTGTAATCAGGCAGCAAAACTGCAGCTGATCTGTGCCCTTCAAACCAAGCCCGAGAGGTCTGAAGCACCACTGTTGTCCTCGTTTGACTCCTGAATTGATCTTAATTTAACAGCCGCAGCAGTGTCTCGATCATGCATTAAACATTGGCGTGTGTGTCATGGTGGAGCTCCACAGGGATGCGGCGTGTGGGTGTTTCTGAGGAGGCTTTTAAGGACCGTTAGCATGTTGTGTAAATGTTTAGGAGAGACAATGCTTTAAAAGGGATTTAATGGGCTACACATTGTTGTCAGTCTTGAGCCCAGAGCATCACAGAAATGAGACACGGTCTGGGGAGAGACATGAACAGCATCGTTGCCTCAGCGCCATGAGAGGTGCAGGATTTATCCTTGTGTTTTGTCTGATCCTGTCTCAACATTTGCGTCTTTATTGCAGGCCCCAAGATATTATTGTGTTCATCATTGGAGGGGCAACTTATGAAGAGGCGCTGACTGTCTATAACCTTAACCGCACCAACCCGGGGGTCCGGATCGTCCTAGGTGGGACTACAATCCACAAAACAAAAAGGTAATAACCATATTTTTTAGTGTGGATTCTGTGTATGTAAAACTGGTGACGTGAGCGTGAATTTGTGACGCCTGAGGGATCTTCATCACGCAGTAAAACACAGAAATGTGTGTAAATGGTCCGAGCCCAGCTCTGCTCATTATGGCTGAGGGACATATTACCAAGCTGAAGGTTTAATGTGCATTTTACTGAATTCAAGGGCAGGGAAGTAGATACGTATAGTTTTTCCTGCTTATAATTCACACACACTCTAAAATGAATGAGAAGCCAGTGCAGCACACAGGAATTTAAAACTGACTGTGGTCTCATTGCTCCTGTTGAAATCTGGAGCAACTGCATTTAATAGCAGTGAAGTTAATGTACCTGCGATTAGAACCGAGTTCTATGATTACACTGCTAGCAGGCTCTCTGCCGCCCACAAGCCTGCAGAGTATTGGCTGTGTCTTTTGCATTTCTCCCTGGAGAATGGAGCTTTCCTTATTGGTTTGCTGTACGCTCCCAGTTGCCTTTCCTGGGAGGCCAGACATTTGTAAGGGCTTAATCCCTCCGGGAACTGAGCAACGCCAGGGAGCACTGACCACGCTGAGCTCCATTGATTTCCTAGGTCACTGTCTCTGGGGTGTTCCAGCAGCTGACTGTCGGAGCTGGAAGGGCTCGTGTCGGGCAATGCTGATGGTATTTCACGTCCCCTGCGCTGAGCTGAGTGAGCCAATCCTAAGGGTCTCAGTCGGGATTTACAGAGAGTCAGACGGCTTGTACAGAAACCTGCAACTGCTTTGCTGTAGTTGGCCAAAAATTCCTGTTGATATGGAATGCCTGGTTTATTTCCTACGAAATGCCTGGTTTATAAATACAAATAATGTTTCCTGAACCCAAATTATTCATCTGAGTATTTGATGAATATGAATATTTCACAGGTGAAAATTTAGACCACATTGGGGATTGTTTCCTATCGGCACGACTTGTTGCTAGCCAAGCAAAGGAGCATGAATTCTTTCAATATGTGCCTTGCTTGTTTCCACCACGCCATTCTGTCTCCGTTCATAATGACGCTGCCGTGGCCGGGCACCGATCAGTTATCGGAAGGAAAAAAAAAATGTGACAGGCACATCTCTCCCATGTGTTGCAGCAAGAAGTGTGGTGAAATCTAAGCCCTGGGAGAGTCCCTGGTGTTGTCCAGCAGCTGCTCTGAGCTTAAAGGGAGCACCCTGCTCTGAGCTGGGGTGGAAGGGGACCATTACCGCGTAGAAATGCAAACAAAATGCAGTCCTGCAACAGGAAGGAAAAGTTACGCTTCTCAACATTTGGGATGAAATTTTCAGAGCCAACAGCTTTGGGTGCCTCAGCAGTCTCCTGGAGTTCAGGAAACACATGCTATTAACACCACAGGCGTTGTATGTCAAAAATACAGCTGTCGAGCACTTTATTGATCTCAGTTACTGACAGGTGGACTCAAGTGTAGCGAGCAGGCTAAAAACTGGCTTGGTTTTCAGGCCATATACGTGCACCGTTGCTGTATCAGAGTCCAGTGTGATATTTATAAAATCCTTGCACTTTTGCCCTTCCTTTTCATGCCTGTAAGGGATTTTCAGGCTGCAAAGCTGCCTGCACAGAAGCAGTAACAATTCTCTCGCAAGGAAGTCCAGTGGCTCCTATCATCACTCGCTCAGAAAAAATGCCCAAACCCTCCAAATTCACAGTGCCCGCTCTGAAATTTGGCTCTTACTTTAGCTTAATGTCAGATGATTGGAAAGCTCCTGAGCTGATGCTAGCTCACAAGTAAATTGCTTTTATGAACTGGGTTACAAAGGCAAGTCTGTATTAGCCCACATATCGAACAATTCCTGCCCAAATTACCCAGCTTTCTCAACCTTCTGCTTTACAAAGTAGCCTTTGAACTAAATCCTGTTTTAGCCAAGCCTAGAAATAGTAAGAAAAAGAGACCAGCAGACATACTAGCCGCTCTTTGACTGATAAAAAGGAAGAAGTGAAGTAAATTGTCATCTTGCAAGGACACAAAAAACCTGGTTCCTATTCAGCCTGGCATCCACTGTAACCTCTTAGTCTACCAGTGCATTTTGACATCTGACTGATTTTGACATCTACCAACACGCCTGAATCAAACTTTTACCAGCATCTGTGCTGCGAACCTGGATAGTACTGTCATCGCGCCACACTAAACACAAAAAACAGAGTAAGCGATATGGAGATCTCTGGGATGGTATAGTTTTTCACACCATATTGGAGGTTGAGACCTGCCCTGAAAGTGTATCGGTGTAGGAGATTCAGCAAAAACTGTAACTGGCGGGGAACAGAGAAAACTCACCAGCAGCGTTTTGAGTAGGAGCAGGAAAGCAGTAGTGTGGCGAGCAGGACGGGTGTGAGAAGGTGGTTTGAGCTTTAGGTTGACGTCCCAGCTCTGCTGTTGACCTATTAGGTGACGTTGGGCAACTTTCTCCCTTGTCTGTTTGCACCAGAAGGTCTCTAAGCAGAGACTGTCTCTCACTTCTGCTTTATGAAGTTCAAGATTTGCAGCTACATCTCTGGGCTCCTCTTCTTAGATTTGTCCTGTAATGAGTAACATTAGCTAGTTAGGGCTTCTACTGTGACTACGTTTTGGTGCAGTCTCTGAATTATTTACAGAAAAACTAGGATACTGTATCAAAATTTGCATTTCAAAGAACGAAGTGAAAAAAAAAAAAGAAAAATTAAAAAAAAGGCTGTTGCTTTTTAAGGGCTGACTCCTACAAGGTCCCGTCTGGGAGCTCCAGGATGAGGACTGTCGAGGGTCCCATTCTAAAAAAAGCCCGGCCCCACATGATTTGCTTTTCCCTAGTGGCTTGAATAAGATTTCCTTAATGATAAGAGCCACATTAATAATAACAAAAAATTAGAACTTTTGAGTCAGTAATCTCGAGCCCTTTTCAAGGGAAGACTGGCCTGCTTAGCTCTGCACACGGAGGAGGAGCAGCCTGTGCACTGGGGCAAGCTGTCTCGCTCAGGACACCTGAGAAATGAAGAAGTTTCCTGTCCACTAAGTGTTAACCGCAATTCTAGCAAAGTGCATGAGGATCACAGGTATTTCAGCAAATACACTGAGGTGTCTAACGTGAGGAAACCTAGATTTTACTGTGTCCTAACTCCTCCAGTAATCCACTGGCCTTCCTTTAATGAACTGTTGCTTATTTCTGCTGGATTAGGGTTGATATGTCACAATAAACAAGGAGATTTTTGTATTAATGCGCTGAGCAGCCCATGTAAGCACACAAATCCTGTGCTTTCATTGTTCTTACCAGCCCAACTTAAATTGTGATCAACATCTGTGTTTATAGGGTGGGGGATGGCTTAAGGGATATCCATTCTGCTTTTTTACAAAGCAGGAGACAAACAAGCCTTCGGAGCTGGTTATGTTGTTAGAGCTGTATATTTGTGGGAAGCTTATCTGTTTAAGAGACCATCTGCATTGTCCAGTGAATATACTGTAAGTAGATGCTTTAAAGTGTGAAAAATATTCAGTGTAGGGATGAAAAATACAACATTCTGTGTTTGCAAAGAGGGTCTCAAAGTGGGCATAGTAGGTACCTGTTTGAAGTTTCCTTATGCTACGCAGTCATGTCAAGGAGAATCTGTCCCTGTTGATCTTTATGGATTTATATCCATATCGACGGAAAATAGGAGCAGGCATCTAATAACAATGCTCATATCCTGAAAAGAGGCATGTAGTCTAAGGAATTCCATATAAATAAATCAGGCTACAGAAGCTAACAGGCTCTACTGTTGGAGTTTATTCCCCTGTTTGAAAAAATCCCAGTGGTTTTACAAGGTATGAGAAAAATTTTGTTTCTTGTCTTCCCTCCTCTAGCTCTAACAGATAAATCCATGTCATGCACCTATTCCTTGGCCTCTTTCTTGACATTACCCATGGGCAGGTCAGTCAGCGATAGGGTTGGGAATGCGGCTTGGGTCTTCTGTTCCTGGCTGCAACCAAGAGCTGTGAGAAAAAAATGCATTAAAGCAGCGGGGGTGCTGAAAAGTCAAGTGATGAAAGCCAGAGAAATGCAGAAACCCAAAGATCAGAAAATCTCTTTGGTTGTGCATGCTCAGTTTTGCTGCAGATGAGGCCTCAGTTTACTTAATTCTTCCTTTTTTTCCTCCGTTCCCGTTAACAGGCAACCCTCGCGCTGTTAAGTCTAGGAGGGTATACAGATATGCATTTGGTAAGGCTTTGAGATCCTTTGAGAAACGCCAGTAGGGTGGAAAAAAATCTGTTGTTGTCAAGGAATTTTCAGTGTTTTTCTAATCAAAGCAGATTGGCTGCCTCTGTTACTTTTGAAATTTTGGCAGCCCTACTGAAAATACTTCTATTATGACTTGATTGTCAAAAAGGTAAAAAAGCTTTTCTGGACGTGTTTTCCTGCATGACGAGCCTAGGCAACAGCTCACTGCAGAGCTGTGCCCGGCGTATGAGAATTGAAATGCCACATCTGCCCACTTAATGCAGTTCTTCTACAGCGGACTCATGCTGGGGACTCAGTCTGCAGCTACGCCATCGCATCTGGCCACGGGTCGAACCACTTCATAAACGAAGACCTGAGTGTAGAGCTCCTATCTGTTTTTTTCCTGCAACATAACGAGCTGTAATGGAAGGGCTGGAAGGCTGGAGATTATTAATCACAGGTTCTTTAAAAAATATGTATGTAATATGTATTTAAATTATAATTATGGTGAAAGTGAGAGTTCTTTCTTGACTTGGTGCCATTCCTTAACACTGACCATAGCAACATCTGTAATTACCTGCAGGAACCAGATGAATTTGGGCAAAACGGTGCTGGAGTTAAATCTGTGGGTTTTCAGTTGCTCTCCACTCTTTAAGTTAACATTTGTGGAGGGTCATGGGCTCACACCAAAATGCAGAATGCAAAGAGCTTTTAAAGTCAGTGGCTTTGCTGTGGCATTAGGGCAGGGAGAGAAAAGCCAAGAACATAATTACTGGACTTTGAATTGAAGAAGTCAGAGAGCCTAATGTGGCTGGCAGCGCCTCCTAACTGCTCCCTTTCTCTGGGCTGAAAGCTGGAGAGAAGTGGCTCTGGCTTCCCCTGCTTCCTAAAGAAAATTCAACGTGGGGGAGCTGATTCCTTGCTGTTGGCAAATGGTTTTACCACCAGTCCCACGGGCAACCAGCTCTGTTCTTTTCCTGTACAGGCAAATGGATTTCAAAGAAATTCTGCTGGGTTTGGAAGAGAAAGGGTTAAAAAATGATCAATAATCAGCTAAAAATGGAAGACCAAGACCAGGAAGAACATCTGGTGTGTGGGGCTGACTCATCCAGAGCACAGGTTAAGCACAAACCTGCTGTGACTAATCCAAGGGGATATCTAGCCTGACCCACTTACCCAGTTACAGTAATAGCCTGGCTGTGCCAGAGGCGGCTGCGGTGTGCTTCGCCGGCAGAGCCTGGTCACCGGATACCTGTGCCTCCGGGAGGAGTGTTTGGACCAGCCGCGGTTCCTCCTTATTACGGAGGGAGGGAGCGTTTGGAGTAGAGCGGAGAGATCAGTTCAGATTCTCCTTGTGGTTTGATATTCGCACTCTGATCAGAGGCTTTCCCAGCCAGAGCGGGGGTAGTTGTGACCACTGTGCTAGATGCTCGCTCTGTTTTCTCGCAGGATCCTCAGGGTCCTGGGAAATAACAACAGCCGCAGCACGGCGCAATTTTACTGTGCTCCAGCTCACCCCTCCACTGCAGGTGGGAGTTTGGCTCTTACATCAGCCGCACTCCAGACAGGGAGACCTTCTGTGCAGGAGATGCTCAGAGGTGGTCGTGCTGCCCACTTTTAAGACCTTCCTGAAGTAGAGAGTGACAGTGTCTCACTGCATCTCCCCCTCCACACACACAAACTTTCTCTCCAGATAGCAAATAAACAGGAGTCCCCTTTAAAAATAAAAGCAAGTCATTCTCTGTTAAGAACTCAGTCTGCCTGACTCTAAAGCCTAAAAATAAAACTGGAGGAGGGACGACTCTCTAGCTGTAATCACAGAGCTGAATGACCATAGCGCAAGCAATGTTCCTGTACACCTCTTATAAAATCAGGCTGCTGCCCTCCCAGAATGCATATTTCTAAATGGTGTGGTGTTGAGATCTGGAAATTGGTGCAGGCATTTGCATGAGATTTTATTTTTTAATTTTTTTTTAAACCCTCATGATTCACAACCTTGGCAGGTACACTTACTTTAGACCTGTTTTAGGGGAATCACATTTTTGTAGGATTTATAGTATATTCTGATTTTTATTTCTTTACCTTTTTTTTTTTAAAAAGCATTAACGCTCAGATAACTTGATCAGCATATTGAAGGAATGAGTCAACCTAGAAACTGGTAGCACTGTATCTCATTGCCAGAGTAACCATCTTCCTGGTAACATATCCTCATTAGATCTTATGTGGGAGCGTTGCTGTGGTTTTGCAAAGTATTCAGCTGCCTCCCAAACTGCACAGACCAGCAGGTGTAAGTAACTGCGATGAAGTAATGCCAGTGGGCCAGAGCTTCATTTTGTGGGCAGTCATCACAGCTCCTTTGGCTTCAGAGACTTCTCATACAGATGTATCGGGATGGCACGTGAAGGTTCACTCACAGGTGTCTTGCTCTGGTGTCTGTATCATAGCGGCGTGTGGCGACCTGGCTGCTCGGGAGCTGTATCAGCACACCGGAGAAGATGGTCTGGTCGGTGTCTACTCCAGACAAGGCCAGGCACGTGAAAGAGGGAGGTGGAGAGCAGCAGTGAAAGGCAGGAGTGAGCTGTCACTTGCTGGTGAAACTGGGACTAGCTCCAAGCTTCCGTCCTAGTCTAGCTCTCACCTCTGTAGGCCGTGCTTGCGTTTGGCTTTTGCAGGCAGGAGTGCCGTACGAAGGCATATAAAAGCCTATAATCAAACAAAAACAATGCAAGGAGCTTTAAAGCGTTATTCTTTCAACAGGTTTTTTTTCCCTCTTGAAAGGATTGAATTAGTCTCAAACCTTAACCCACTTTTAGACCTATTTAAAAAACTGTGTTTCCAAGGTTTAGCCTTCCTTGCTCTGGCGTGCTTTGCTGGATTAAGCTCCGCTGTGCTTTGTGAAGCAGGGCTGAGGCTGCCGGAGTGCAGGCGTGATGCAGCTCCAACAAATACCGCTCTGTATGTATACCTGCTTCTCAGCTTGCTGCGCATACCCATCCACCCAGATAAGAAATGAATCTGTGCTCATGACAGGTGTAAGCCTGGAAACTGAAATGCCGTGGCATGTTTCGGGGATAAATCGGCTTTTTGGAGACTGCCTGGTGGCAGAATGGGTGAAATTCATTTTGCAGACTCATCAAGGTAGAAACCATCTCTCTTGCCACCTAACCCAGCACCATGCAACCCCAGTCCTGCATGCAGCGGAAATTCTTTGCTGACACAGTTGCCTCCACAGTGATCGTGACTTCAGCCATGTCCATACAAGGCTTTTAAGATGGAGCGCAAGCATTCCAGAATGGGACTTTCCAAACTATCAAATGCTTAGCCTAACTCCGCTCCTAAAGACGTAACGGGGCTTAACTGGAAACAGATTTGGGCTAGGACTGAACAGTCTTGCAAATTCAGATTTCAGGATCTCAGGATCTGAACCAGAGCAAGACACAGCCCAGCCCTCCTGACTTCCAGACATTTTCGTTAGCTGCTGCATGCTTGCTGCCTGCTTCGACCTTTTTTCCCTCTGCAGTTGGCCAACGCCAGCCCCCAGCAGCTGATCTCCGCCTGACAATTTTTTTCTTGAGAAGCGGTTCACCTCTTCAAATGTGTCTCTGAATGCGTTGCCTTTTGGTTTTTGTGCGGAAGCACTGCTCTGGCAAGCGGTTGATTTTATAGGGTAAACTTGTACATAAGACTCAAATTGACCAGTTCCTTGGGGTCTAGCCCCCAAACTCCCTTAGTTTCCTTGGAAAATCATACAGAGGAGGGACTGGGATGAAGCTGAGTGTGTGCTTAAGCATTTTACTGGGTTAAAACTTTCTTGAGATCCATCTGAATGAATGGTTGGTGCCCAGAGGTTTCCATGTGGCTCACTATTTAGATTTGAGTGTGATCTAAAGAGGCTGGAAATTGGAGGGAGGGTCTTGCTGTGGATGTGAGCCCTGGGACGAGGCGGAGGAGCTGGGGAGTGAGGCACAAGCAGTGACCCAGGCTGCTCAAGGGGCTGCTTTCCAGAAAGCCCTGGCTGTGAAATGTCAAGGATGCCTCAGCAGGAGGTTTCCACCCTGCCTCTTCCTGCCTTATCATCCACACAGGAAGACTGAGAGTGAGCAGAAAAACAAGCCTGAACGCTGGCTTTCCTGGCTTTGTTACTGAAAGGCTGCCAGCGCGGTCCAGATGCTGAGCTGAGCCCGCGAGGAGCTGCTGCCCGGGTTTTGGAAGCCTTACCGTTCACGGCACGGGGAGAGACAAGAGACCTCCCCAACAGGGTGGAGCATTTAAGGATGAATGGCCACATTCAGTGAAGATGTTGACCTGATGATCCATGCTGGGTGCTCCAGATTTTGGTCCCCAGGGCAGGTCATTGCAGTCCCATAGCTTTGCACTTTGCTCTCCCTCACTGAACTCATCCTGGCTGATGGGAGGATCTGTCGCCAGAAAATGGGAGCATTCTCCAAGGCTGCCATTCACTTATTTCCTCTTGGATTAGTGTCTCCTGACTTTAGCTGTCCCAGTCTGAGGATGTTTCCCCTTGCAAGCAGCTGGAGGAGTAGGTCAGTATGAGGGTGATCCGTCCACTGATCCCTCGACTGCAGAGGGAAATGGTTAGCCCCGATGCCAGCTCTTGTGCTGCTTGTACACTGGAGGAGATGAGTGTCTCTTTGATATGTGCTCCTTCAGGGACGCTCGGTCCCTGTCACTTCCTTGCTGCCTTGGGGAGGGAGCTGCTGGGTTTAACATGAGCCTGATGAGGGGAAGGAGCCATCGCCATTTGGACCGGGATCCCTGTTCTGGGTGGGGTTTTTTCAGGGACCCTCGGTCCCTGTCACTTCCTTGCTGCTGCCTCCTTGGGGAGGGAGCTGCTGGGTTTAACATGAGCCTGATGAGGGGAAGGAGCCATCGCCATTGGGACCGGGATCCCTGTTCTGGGTGGGGTTTTTTGCTGGATCATATGCTGTTATGGACAGGTCTTCTCTTTGCCACTGTCACCACATATGAAGGAGCGACTCTGTCCCCCATCCTGGTGACACCAGGGGAGAAAACAGATGTTTACATAGCTCTGAGGCTGTAGAGCACTTGCTGGTTTTGTTCAAAGGCTTGAGGCCGGGCCACTCGTTACTTTCTGTCTGCACAAGTGAAAAGTTGGCCCTTGTCTCTGCTAACCTTAACTTTGCTTCGCAGCTTCCTTGAGGAAGTTACAGCTTCGGGGTTCCGTGGCCGAAGCACCGAGAGCTCTCAAGTCGCGCCAAGGTCAAGCAACAGACGGTGAATCTTGGAAAAATCGCTGTCTCGCCCATCCGGAGCTTCCATGAACTGACCACACAGCTTTGGAGCAGAACTGGACGTTCCCACACTGCGCTGCTGCCGTAGCTTCCCCCATCCATGCCAGGAACCTTAATGGGCACGAGAAGCATCTGGGCAGTGAATGCTGGAGTTGGCGTCTGCCCTGATGAACCAGGACATGCCCCAAACTGCAGCACCCTCATTGTCTTCTCACAAACACAGCTCTGAATGGGACATGGCTGCGTAATTGGAATTGTAACCTGCAGGAGAGCCCGGGAAAAATGTCACTACTGAAGCACTGCGTCTCTGCAGCTCTGCCGGCCTGTGGGAAAGCTGCGCTCTTAGCTGATTTGTCAAAACACATGGTATGAGTCCCCTAATGAACATCTAACGATCCTGGCCCAGGCTTTTGTGTGCATCTCTGGAAGGTGAAGCTGATGGGCACTTGAAGCCCTTTGGTCTGCTCAGTTGTCTGTATATTTTGAGTCCTATTAAATAACCCATTTTGACTGAACCTCTTGTCTATTAAATGATTCCTAATATCCCTTTCGTAATGCCACTGAGGTATAATTACATTCTTAATCTGCTTTATTAACTTCTGTTTACCTTAAGAAACAAACACAACTCCATGCCCCTGTTTTTGCTCCCATGTTGTGAACTGGAAAAGTGTTGTGATTTTTTTTAACAATAAAAATAATTCTAGCAGTAATAAACCATGTTGGATTTGAAACAAAAGAAGAGAATTGTAATTGTGGAGCACACCTGGGAGCAGAGAGGAGGGTGGTTGGCGTCCTCCTAGGCAAGCGAGCTAGACCAGAAAGGGCTCACTCTGCTTCCTGAACCCTGGCTCTGTGGAAAGTGGAGACAAGCAGGGTGAGAGCTGTAATCCCAGCCCCTGCCTCCTGCGAGGGTGCAGGCATCCAGGAGAGAAACGCAGGCTCTCCGCACCTTCAAGAGGATTTTTTCTTTCGAGTTTCCTTTTATTTTAGGTACAGGAACTGTGAAAAGCAGCACAGGTTAAGAATCAAAACAGACATCAGCAGACTGGATGCCTGGCTTCTGTGAATGTCCGCTACCAAGGAGCAAGTCTTTCCCTTATCTCTTGCTTTCCCATAATTAAATAAGACTGAACCTCTAGCTCCCCGAGAGCTCTGCAGAGCTCCTGTGGATGGAAAGTACTTGAATTCACACTCATTTCTCTGGCTTAATTCCCTGAAGCAAGGTCACTCCGAGCCTGGGCGTCTGTCCATCCGAAAATCTCCCTGCAGTGCTGAAGGATTGATGGTACGTGCGCTGTGGAGCTGCTCCAGGGCTCTCGCGTGGAAACAATGGGGTCAGGCCGTGGGGCAGAGTTCCCACGCCACATCATTAGGGAGCGTTTCCTTTCTAACTCGGGAGCGTCAGGCATTGTTTTGGAAGGGATGGGTACTGGCATGGTTTCCAGTCCATCGCCTTCATCCTCGCATCTAGGAAGCTGACACATTTTGCTCCTCTCCTCCCTGTAGGATTAACGCCCTGCAATGCTGCAGTCCTCGTCAGGCAGTGGAGTTCCAAGGTGGGGTTGGCGCTGCTGCCGGAGGCCGGAGAGGTACCTAAGGAAACAAGGTGTTTGGTTGATTTAGCCAGCAGGCTCTAACCTTACCAGGCAGCTCAATTTCCTAACAGTGTATGTAAAAGGTTGTGCTCCTGGTACTGGATTAAGTGGTGGATTAAGAGACTCCTACAATGTGTGATGTTGCATCAACCTTTCCAAAGTGAAACCTGTCTCCTGTGTATTGCCTTTTGCAGCCAGCTTACTGGCAAATGCAAGCACAAATGAAGGTTTGGACCAAGCCTGACACAAGTCCAGGGCACCCATCCCTGTCCCCTGCAGAGTCATTATTTCCCTTGTTTCCCGTGTACTTCCCTTGCTTCACATCTTGGAAGATCACAGTGCTTGGAGGATCACAGTGCCACCCTTCTTTGCAAAGGCTCAGACAGAGCTGACATCATGAAAGCTTGGCTGGCTCCCTTTTGATCAGCGTTGTGGTAAACAATCTCGGCTTTTTAAACCAGAGCAGATAACAAATTGGGGAGAAGGGGCACAGTGCTGGGTTTGGGGTTTTTTTTTCCAGTTGCATTTGGACCTTGTCTTTCACGTTGTCTCACCTCAGCCTCCTCCTCCTGCTTGGAATCCCACTGCTTTCCTGCAGGCAAAGCGAATCGTTCCTCAGAAATGAGGCAAAACTGGGCTCTCCAGGCAAAATCCCTGGCTTGCAATTTCTGCTGGTCCATCAGCAAAGAGGCCTCCAGGGCACCTGCTCTCAGTGCAGCAGGGAGTGAAATTACTCAACAGAGCAGGAGCCCTTTCATTAGTACCACAGCTCTGAGCCAAGCTCTGCCACTGCTCGTGAGAGCCCTCCGCTCTCCCCAGCGAGCTCAGTTGCTACCGTGGGTCCTGTGGAGGCACAGAGCGGGGTGAAAGAAAGATGCTGGACCTGGAGCAACCTGTCTCGGCAGAGCAGGCTGGCTCCTCATGGGCATCCCTGCTTTTAACTGGAGATTGTCAAGGACAACTCCCAGGCCAGTGTCCTAGAGGCCGAGTCCTGCTGGGGAGGCTGGCATCCCACACACCCCAGGCTCAGACACCCCGTCTATTTTCTGTGCTGCAAAGAGCTTCAGGTCCTGGGTGTAACACGGGCTTGCCACTGCTGAGCCTGCAGCAATCTGCGTCCTGTTTCCAGGCACCTGTAAGGATTTTGCTCACAAATTTTTGCGCTGGTATAAAATGAGTGCACTTTAGCAACAAACGGGGAATTGGGGCTTTTGGTTCATGCAAAGCTCTAAACCCACCCTGGGCCGCATGAGACAAGCCAGAGAACTTTACTCAGTAGTTTCTACATCTCATTTATAACTCTGCTTAAGCTAAAGTGCATGTTAAAAATGTACCCGGTCTTTGTTTAAAAACACATATCCCCAGACTGCCTATCCTCCCTGGATTTCTTTTTTTCTTTTTAAGTACACACTGTAGCTAAAATTGGACTTGCTTCAATTTTCAGCCGCTGTGTCTTTTCTTTCAGAGCTTTCTGCCATGCCAGTGGATGCACAGATCATACTCGAGGTAATTTTAGCCCACAGTATATGTGGGGGTATTAATTTGCCTTCTGGAGGCCATGTAACTTACTGGATGGGGCAGGGGAGAGAGCAGCTCCCAGGGGCCTTCCTCTGACGTCTTAGGAAGATTCTGTTTTCCCATCTGGAAGGAAAAGCGTATGATGACTCTGGTTTAGGGCATCATGAACAAAAGTCCCCCCCACACTGAAGAATCAGTTTCCCAGGGCATTTTCTCATGGAAAAATCACTGAGCTGAAAAGGACACAGCAGGGCCCTTGGTAGGAGGTGGGAAGACTCTCAGCGAGGCTGGTTCCTTTATCACTCTGCTGAGCCACGGCTTT
The DNA here is from genome assembly GCF_000690835.1 of Fulmarus glacialis. Lineage (NCBI taxonomy): Eukaryota > Metazoa > Chordata > Aves > Procellariiformes > Procellariidae > Fulmarus > Fulmarus glacialis. Next base: position 32,066 of record NW_009231377.1, read on the forward strand.
TTGTGGCTCGGCTTGTATTGTTCCTGCGCTCACAGAGGCAAAATGGGAGAGTCTCAGTCATTCAAACCCTTGCTTCTTTCCTTGGCACGGGTGACTAATACTTTTGCAGATGGAGATTTATTGGGCAATTGCTAGGCTCCTTGCAAAATGGGAAGAGCCTTGTAATTTCTTCTTTTGGCCACAGCTTCAATCTGTTCAAGGAGCAGGAATAACAAGAGAATACAGATGGAATAATGTCCCTTGCTGTTTTCCGTATCCAAGTGCTGGAATACAAAGTGCAAGTTGCTGTTATGTGGAGGATGTGATGATAATAGTTACAGAGAAAGGGAGGTGATACCTCTGCATGATGCTGAAACTGGAGGAGGCTGGAGCTAAGTGAAGTTTTTGCACCAAAGCTGCTTTCTCAGAGAAAAATGCAAGTGTGGTAGCATTGAAACACTTTGCAAACGTGTTTTGCTGAATTGTTGGGGGGGGGGGTTGTTGTTTTTTCAGTATCAAAACTCTGGAGAAACTTTTCATTTAGAAAACATCAAAACATTTTGAGAGGTGTGAAATAAAAAATCCTTTTTGTTTCCAGCTTTTCCTTTCTTTGTAACTGAAGGAGTTTAAGACAGCTCAGAAATAAAGGATTTTGTTCTTGTTTTATCTGCTACATGCTGACCAAAGTGGGGCTCTGCTGGTTAGTGGCCCTGGCTATCAGAAGTGATACTGGTCCTAATGAGAGGCGAGAGTCCCCTTAGCTCTACCCAGTATATTTGTCGTTGGTGGAGCCTTGTGAGGGACAGCAGAGTCCTCGTGAGCACTGCGGGACCCAGGGACCACCAATTACCCCTGCTACTTGCCTCCTCGCCTGCTCTCTCCTAAACGGCTGACAGTAGCCTGCCACCCTCGGCATAACCGTGTTGAGCGGCGGCAGCCGTGGATGCCGGGACCCTGCAAGCCCCACGGTTACATGAAGGGTCCCGCTGAGAAACCTGCAAGTGAGTTTCCAGATCTCTGACACGTGGCCTTTAATCAGTGATTGACTTGGGAATGAACAAGCCAGATCAAATGAAATGAGCTCCTAAATCCCTGGGAATTATCTTAGCATCACAAATAAGTCCTGTTGATGTAGAGCAAAGTGGGAGAGAGCAAAGCCCTGTAGTGGCAAGGGGGCCAGCCAAGCCTGGCTAGCAGTCTCCCTCGGGGACCCTGCCACAGGTGTCCTTGACAGCTCTTCTTCATGTTGGAAAGAGCACACAGCCATCGTCAGGCAAGGAGCAGATCCCTCCAGCCAGATCCTGCAAGCCGTACCTGAGGGACATGGTGAGGATCCCCGTGCTGTGGACCCGTGCCCCGCTGGGAGTGGGGGTGAGGACACAGCACCAAGGAGAGAACCTGGCTCGTGTCCCAAGTCAGCATCGGTGTGGCCCGGGGGCTTCTTCACTCTGTTGAAACTCTCCACAGAGGCAGGGTTGCTGGAGCAATCCCAGAGAGGTAAGTCAGGGCATAAAAACCCTGTCGAGATGCATGTTTTTCAGGCTGTGTGCTGGCTGACAGAGCCAGGCAGATGATGTTGTGTTGGTTTCTCTCCTCCCCCCTCTGCTAATGTTTTAGCTCCAGTGAATGCTGCTACCTCGTTTGCCCCCGCACTGCAGGAAGAGCTAGCCCTGCACAAGGTGTGAAGCTCTGGGTGAACTCCAACCTTACCAGGCCCGTCTTTACCATCTCACCACTCCCCACAGACCCCTTCTGCCCTGGGATCATTAGCCTGCAATTTCCCAGGCCAAGGCCCACCTTATATCCCACTCTGGTTCCTGACCTCCCCCTCCTGTGTTGTCTTTTCAGTCTTGAGCTATGTTTGCAGAGCTGACCAGTTTGTTAGCTCTCTGCAAATTTCATTAGCAGGCTGGTTTCCTCCTCCTTCCACATCATTAAATGAGAGATGTTAAATAAAACTGGACCTCTGGGAGGAAAGTCAAGGCAGAAAGGGAAAACACATTGCAGTAGGAACACATAGATGAGGCATTTCATTTAAGGGAAAAAAAACCAAACCCAAACTTCCAAACCTGTTTATAACTAATATCACCTGTAGGGGAAATAAAGGCCTGTTTCTCTGTTACTTGGAGGCTACTTTACATCAGATCAGCAGTGCTGCAGGGTCAAGGGAGAGGGGATGCTAAATTTGCAACTGCTTTAAAGCACCAGTGAAAGGAGAGTCACCAAGAATGGCCATCAGGTAGGAATGCAGTAGGTGCAATGGTTTAGCAGGAGGTTTATACTGGTTAGACCTATACTGGGACAGTCTTGAATGTGAAGTTAGGGTGGTATCGAGGTGCCTCGTCTCAGGACAGTTTACCTTCACTTGGGAAATACTACGCCAGGAGTGGACAGAGCTCTGGACTGCATCTCTGGAGATCTTGAGTCTGCTCCTGGCCCTTCCACTAACTGGCTGGGTTAACTGTTACCGCTGTTGCCTTAGCTCAACTTCAAACTTGCCCTTGACCCCAAGTCCCCAGTGGCCCAAATTTGTTTGCCTACACCCTAGCTCACATCTAGCCTAAGCCAACCTGATCTCCAGATAAGCTTGGCTCAAGCTCTGTGAAGGTCCAAGATCTCCTCCTGCAGGCCATGGGCCAGAGATAGGTTCCAGCTCCGGCTCCAGCTCCAAGCTCTGGCTCCGATTCTGGTTCTGCCCTGCTGGAAGCCCCTGAAGGATATAAGGTACTTCATCAGGACACGGACGCAGCCTGACCTGCTCAGAATTACATCCCTGTTGAGTGCTTCTCTGGACAGGAGCCTCTCTCTCTCTCTCCTGTCTTTCCCACCCTCTCCCTGCCCCATACAGTAAATTTTAAGTTGCTGGGAATGGGGCAGAGCCTTGAGTGAGTCACTCTACAGCAGGCGACTCAGATCTTGCTGCCAACCTGAGCCACCAGAGCCAGAAAGAGTCTTGTAGAGAAGAGAGGAGAGCTGAGTCATGGCCCTTAAAGGAAACTTAGGTATCCCCTGGCCTGGTCCTTCCCAGAGGGGTAAATTCTCCCATCAGGCAGACCCCTTTCCCAGACAATAGTGCTGTAATTATCTTCAGAGACAAGGAAAAACACATGTCCTAATTAAACTCAATTCATCTGCTAAGCAGCAGTTTCACACTTGATATCCAGAGGCAAAATTATGCAGGGGGGTGTTAAATACATAAATAAACTGAAAGTGTTTGTTGTGCTGCTTTTGCAGCAAGAAGATATTTTGGTAACTGTTTATTATGAATCAACACATCATAGGGGAGCAAAACTGCAACATCAGGGCTGAACGGAGCAAATAGGATGTTTGAGGACAGGAAGCAGGAGGACATAAACATAACTTTAGAGAGAGGCTCTCTTTTCATTTTGCCCACATTTTCAAGGTCCTTTCCCTCCCTCTTACACCCTCCCCCCTCTTTTAAAAACAATTATATTTTTGTGCTCCCTGTAACAAAATTCAAAGCCGTAATATTAGCAATTCCCTGCAAGGCCATTGTTTAGAGAAAAGAATCAGCTGCAAGTGAAACGTGGCATGGGAACTCAGCCCCAGACTCGCATCCCCCCTGCAAAGGATGGTGCACCAACCCCGGGCTCCTGCTTCTCCACTGCCCCCCCTGCGTACAGTCCTTTATGCCAGCAGGTGCACGGAGCATTCC
>NW_009231377.1:35741-97911 GCF_000690835.1 Fulmarus glacialis
TGGAGACCCTCCCGCATTCCCCTGCCACTGCAAGAGTCTCCTTGTACCCAGATTCAAAGCCCTTTGCGCCGGCAGAAGAGCAGAGAGAGCCTTTGTGGAACCAGTTTTTCAGACTACAGCCTCACAAAGCAAAAGGTGGAGACTTTGGGCCAGTTTGTGTAGCACGGAGGAGTCCTGGAGCACGGCAGGGGCTGTTGGAAATACCACGCTGCACCTCCAAATGTACCAGGACCGAAGTCGCTTGGCGATGCTCACAGCAGGAAAATCACATCCTGACACGGACTCTTCAGAGCTACCGCAAGAAGGTACTACAGAAGCACTCGTTGTAGTTTTGTAACTTTATAATCTAAACGTTTCTGGTTCCGTCTTTCCTGCTCACGGCCAGGTGGTTGCTCCCAGCTCCGGGCCACAAGTTGCTTTTTCCTGCGGTGTTATTTATTAGGTACTTTTGATATATCCTGCAACTACAATAAAAAATACACCGCTACTGAAAATACGAACTGGGAAAACAAATCATCCCAGAATACAGTCTACGCAAAGGTTGTTAAACTATGGACTGAGTTAATTAGCAGCTAATAAAAGACTAAATTCTTCCATTAGCTATTCCGGTATGCGAGATCCACTGATTTCATTGGGGGCCATTTGCGTCTGTGGGCACAAGGCCATATCTACTGTGGTAACCGTGAATGCAAATCACAGGACAATCAGAGCTCGCCGCAGCTGGGATGGGGACGGGGACGGGGACGGGGACGGGGACGGGGACGGGGACAGGGTGGGGGAGCTGCCAGCTGTACAGACAACTTCACGTGCCACACCGGTGCAAACGTGGCTCAGGGAGGCCACAACCGCCTCCATCCCTCCCAGCCACCTTCCCCAGCCCAGTAAATCCAGTGTGAGCAATGTCCGGGGGTCACACCGCTGGGAGTGTGACTGCCTGTTTGAAGCATGGAAATTGGAGCTGGACTCCCTCCTATCTCCCTTCCTTCCATATAACTTGTTGATGTTTCCAGATCTGAATCACTGGTCACATCCTTTACAAATGTGAGTCACTGTCGTACTGCTGCCTGCAGGCTTGTTCAACCAGCTACGCCCCTTCTGTTTTCCAAAACAGCCCGAGGATTTCAACTTGAGCGAAATTCCTCCTCCTTGGGACATGTGTGCAGGTGCTTCATCTGGTGCAGCTACAAGGCGACTTCCCTGGCACGAGGCACAACGGCCGGGGATGCTCATTTGCAGGGCATGAGAGCCCAGCTCTGCTGGGTGAGTGGTGCAAAGGGCCATCAGCGCCTGTGGATATCCAGGCCATCGCCTGGAGGGCTCCCAAGTGGCTGAAGACCCTCCTTGGCCACCCCCAGGGCTGCTTGGCCGTTGCATTTCCTCGTCTTTGTGGTTCGTGTGAGAAAGGGATGGCCCCTTCCAGCAAGGAGCCCTGCACACTCCCCCCAGGATGAGAAGAGACTTAGAAGTGCCACAGAGATTTATGATGTTGAATGCTTTTTATATTTTTTTCAAAGCCCCTTTTACACTGCCTGGATAAATTGATTACCTGCTGATGGGGGAGCGGGAAGGGCTGTTTATTGGGAACCACCGAACAAGAGTTTTTTAGGATCAGAAGAAACCAGTAGGAGTGACCCACTGCCCTTTCCTTTGATCTCTGCAAGATGTGCCCGGAGAAGGCACGCCAGAGCCAGAACAATAATGCAAAGCACGCCAGCAGCATCAGCCCGACTGCCGCTCAGGCAGCCATTCCTCCGATGGCGGCGTCTCCTCTGCGCGCTGCCGGCACCCAGACCACGCTTCACTGCCCAGGGCTCGCCGCTGGCAACATGCAACTGGATAAAAACGAATTTTAAGTCATCAGACCACATTGTGGGTGCACACCGTGTCGCGACGATGGCAGGCGGCTGCTTTAGTAAAGGCAACTTAGGTGACAGACGAAATCCTGCCTGTGGCAAACTTTCGGATGTGTATTGGTTTAAAAATTCCTATGTGACATTGGGGAATCTTATACCAGTGACTTGGCATACAGCTGCGGGAAGTGTATAGCTAAGGCATGATATAGACTCTTAAATGGGATTTCAGTGGGAGTGAGGGATCTTCTCCCTCCACTTTTAAAACTCCCATGAGGAACCTAATGGCAAGTCTTTTGGCACGTAAATCCCTTGATAAAGCCCCAAACACAATCCTGAGACAAACTATATCAGAGATCTGAGTTAGATTGGTGAAAATAGCACATAACTGTCCTGACAGTCCTGCAAGGAGGCCGTTTGGGAAGAGAGTGGGCCCTGACCAGCATGAGTCTTGACTCAAAGGGCATGACAAAGCTCTCCCGCTGCTACCAGCATCGTGCCATCTGGCATTGGCCTGCAGCCACCTCTGGGGTGCTCCATAGGACCTGGCCACTGAAAACAGGACGTGAAGAATAACAACTCCGGTTGGGAGGCAAAATGTTATTAAATAAATTGGCACACTCCATCGTGCAGCAAGAGACCCTGCAAACTGCACCGGGGGCTTTAGACAGTCAACTTTTGCTACAGTGAGCGTGACCCATCTCCGTCCCTCTGCCATCACACCTCACCCGCTTCTCCAGCTTTGCCCACATTCCGTAATCCAGCCATCCAGGGTAGGTGCCATTCTTGGGCCTCTGCAGCCCTCACTGGACATGTGCCGTCACTGTGGTTCTTCCCCATGCCGCAGGAAGAAGCTATGCCGTACCCACCTCACCAGTGCCTCTCAAGCAGAACAGACCAGCACCTGACACCGCTGAATTCACTGAAGAGAATAAGGGAACCATATTAAGGCATTTAGCCACTTCTTAACTCCACACTATAATTGTCAAAAAAACAATTATCTTCATGGTATAAAAGGGGAAACTGAGGCACAAAGATGGCAACTCCCAGTTCTGGGCCCCATGGAGTACGGGGCTGCACAGGCACAGAAGGAAAAGGCAATCCCTGCTCTTAGCATCTTAGAGGGTGGATTTGTATTAGACGGTAACTTGTTGCACTGTCCCAGGTATTGAGCTCACGACACAAACGGGAGAGCACTACAGAAATGCCAGCACTTGAAAAAGAAAAGATACAAACCCGCCAGCCCCTCACTCACAAAAGCTCTGAAAATACTTTCTAGTCCAACTGCTCAACCACTGCTTGTGCTTCCAGTATAGAATGTTTTAAAAGATGTTAGCAGCACAAGTACATCATCAGTATTCTCGACACATTAATTCCAAAGTACTCATGTTAAAATACAGTCTACAATCGGTAGCGTGGGTGTGCGCCAGACTAAGGATCGGATGGAAGGTTTTCACTGTAAAGCATACAACTGATCAATTGATCAATGACTGATCAATCTCTTCCTTTCTCTTCATCTACCTAGTTCTGAACAGAACTATTTCCTCCTTTCTCTGTTTTTCTCTCTTTTTTACACATCTCTCTAATCTAATCTAAACCCAGTCTGTGACCTCAGTCCCACACTCAGATAGTTCTGGACTTGCAGGACATACCGGAAGGAGACCAAATAAGCAGAAAAGGGGTATTTTTAAGAAGCCAAGCATGTCCTCACTTTTGGAAAGCTGTGCTTTGAATCTCACTGTCTTTTTGCAGTGTAAGTCCCTGTTACCAGACCCTCACTGCTGGGAAGAGATCCCTTCTCCCCGGCCCCCTCCCCAGGGAATCTCCCCGCTCCTCTCTGCAGAGTGCTTTTGTTTATACTTCTAAACACTCAGCCACTTTCTTGGCAGAAAAGCCTCCCAGTGCCACCTGGCCGCTTTTCCGTCTCCCAGGAAGTTTTGCAGTGACCTGTGACACAGCCAGGAATGTGGCTCGGACACGGGCGGACATCTGACAATGTCCCCCCCACCGACCCCAGCCTCGACACACTCACATCCAGCCACACACACATCCAGACACTCACATCAGCAGTGAGTCAGAAACAAAGAAGAAAAACCCTCGTGGGCTGCGATTCGCCCTTTATTGTGAACTCCAGACGTCATACGCGCACGGCTATAGATGGAGCTCGGGAGCCCAGGCCAGCCCAGTGCAAGCCCACGAGAGCTCAGTGATGGTGGTGGTGGTGCCGGTTGGTGGGGGGGGATGCTGTGTCTGTATGGCTAAAGATGTATTACAGAGGCGGGCTGGTCTTAATGTAACTAGAGAGCTTCTGTGATCCACAAAGGGTGAAGACAGAGAGGGAGTAAGAGGAGGTACCCTGTGTATTTCCCAGCCACGCTCTCCCCAAGAGGAGGCCGCCGGGAACCCCTCTCTGATCCCCCCCCAACCTCCCTCCTGCGCAGCACACCAAGGAATGATGAAAAAAAATAATTCTGCAAAAAGGGTGAGTCGAATCGGTTCTTCTTTGGGGCACGGTGGGGTGGGGGAGGCTCCCGGATGTTTTGGGTAGGGGGGCTTATCTCTTGATTTCCAGTTGTTCGCTTTGCCTCTGCTCCCCCCGCCCTTGCCTTGCAAAAAAACCCCAACCCCAACCAGATCAAAACAAAACCAAACCCAGCACCCGTCTCTCCTTCTGTCCTACTGCCCAGCGCCTCTCCTTCCTCTTGCATTCGCCAGGAGATACTATTCGCCGTTTAGTGTGGAACGATGTAGGCAGGCAGTTTTCATTTTTGATCACAAGGAAACGATAAAATACGGAGACACCATCTATCTGTCGCTCTCCGTCTGCTCTGTGCCGTATGTGTGTGTCTGCTGTGCCCAGAGATCTTATCGCTGTCTATGAAGAAATCTTAAATACAAACCCATGCATAGATTTTGCTTCTAGGATTAATTGTTCATAAAAGGCTCAAAAATGCAATTTTCACTGCAGTAAAAAAATCAGCTAGTTAAATTCTCCCCAACACCCTCCTGTTCCTCTTTCCATGGGCAAACGTACGTTGTATGAGGCAAATATAACATAACAGCCTTTCTTATATAATGCACAGAGTGAAACCCTGCCTGCGATTTTTGCATCATTCCCTCGGTATTATTGTTGTTGCTTCATGTCTGCAGCAGAAAAATCTATGTAGAGTGAATCAAGCAAAGTACCTCGGTCCCAGCTTCGGTGGAGAGAGGGGCCGGCAGGAGGGGGAGGCGAAAGTTGGGCAGAGAGGGAGGGGGGGAGAAGAGGAGTGTAAAAGCAAGAATAATACCGTTTTCCCCCATTTTCTTCCCTCTCTCTTTGTGTTAGGGGCAACAGGATGGAAACCAGCAATCTGTGCAGCCAGAGAAGGTCGGCTGGGTGCGGAAATTTTGCGGGAAAGGCATTTTTAGGGAAATCTGGAAAAACCGTTATGTGGTTTTGAAGGGAGATCAGCTTTACATCTCAGAGAAAGAGGTAGGATCGGTTTCATTTTCCTTTCCCATCCCCCCCTTTCCTCCCCTTTGCATATGAAAAGCACACGCCGAGCAGCCCCAGCCTTTCCCCAGCGCCCCTGCCCAGCCATTGCCCCTCCATCGCCAGCCTGGGTTGAGGAGGTTTCTCGGGGGCTTCTCTTCTCCCCGAGTCGGCACCAGAGAAACCTGGCCTGGGTTGGTGTGTCAGCTCCAACAGCGACTCTCCCAGACAGCTCTGGCTGGGAGACATTTTCCCAGCACTGGACACATGAAAGGATTCACTTAGCAAGAGTTAAAACCCTCATCTTTCTTTCCGCCGCGGTGAAACAGCAATGCCAGCTTCCTTCTGTGCCTGTCCTCTGTCATTAAGTTCGACAGTGGTCTTGTTCCCAGCTGCTGCACTGCTCTATTTGGACATAACTGTGGTCTCCCAACTGGAATCGAGCCATTTACGGGTCCCTTATCTCTTGTATTTTTTCGCCCTGAACCACACCACAAGAGGACAACGGGGAAATTTAACCACGGATCCAACACCTTGTTGAAAAATGTGCCCCCCCTCCTTCCCCTTGTCTCCGCTCAACATCGGCTGCGGTTTGGGGTTTAATGTAGTGTTTACATTAGACTTAATTGGATGTGACTATCAGGCTGAGTGTTGCAGGCTCTGGCAGGCTGGGATCCGGCTGTCCTTGCACAGCCTCCCCCCTTAGTTTTTGTCTTGATAAATTCGTCAGGAAGAGATCCCCAGGCAACAGCACTCCTCCCTCTGATTACCCTTTAAAAACTCATCGCTAGCACTAGTGAGAGTTGTGCCCACAAGAAGAGGCACAGGGGCTGTTTGGAGTCAGGCTGGTGTTAGGACAGGGCATTTGGGGTAAAAATACAGATCTGGGTCTGGGTCTGGGTGGGTTTCCTCCTGTAAGTGGAGGTTACTCTCTGGCGGGCATTGCAGGGCGGTCTGCTGTTCAGATGCATGGCTACCTGACCCAGCTTTATCAGTTTAGGATCTGGAGAGGTAATAGGGTCCAGAGTGCCAGGCATAATTTGATTTAGAGGCTAATTGAATCATGGGGCATGGCAAAGTGCAGATGGATCAGGAGTTATTGGAACACAGAAATAGCCTAAAAGTGGACTGAAAGCCTAGGTAGCGCTTAGCTATGTGTTGGCATTTCACAGCTCACTCCCATCGATCTCTTCGCTGCTCCAGAACTGGAGAGAGACGCAGGTGTGGGAAATAATGTTGTCTGCAGGCTGGGGGTTCAGTGCCTTGGAAATGCTCAAGTAAAAAGACATAATAAGAGAAAGATTAGAGACTACAGACAACACTAGTGGTAATGAAACACTAAACCTATGATGAATCTATAGATAGATTTACAGATGGGGAAAGTTAGATGGAGAAATGGATGCGAGAGGTCACAGCGAGTGGTACAAATCTCCTTTGATTTGTGGTCCTTCCAAATTTTCCAGTAGTAACGCACACTGTATAGTGTGTATTTCCCAACAGCGGGCCTGCTTGTCTTGCATGACTCTTACAAGCAGCTCATGTACCTCTGGGGCCACAGATCAGAGTTTAGAAACTGCTAGACAGACAGATTACACGGCTGGAAGGATTTTACCTGCTGCCTCGTGTTCTACCAGCCTGGGTCAATGGCTCTTCTGTACTGGGGCCCCGATTCAAGGCGGCACTGAAGCATGTGCTTGAGGAGAAACATACACTTCAGCCCAGTTAACGGGGATCGAACTGGAGCTCATGCTTTTTGAGCCAGGACCTGGAAGAGAAGTAATCATGACCAAGTCCAAATGATAGGGGAGCTGCCTGCTCGGAACAGACTGCATCGGCTGTGCTGGCACAGTTGGAACTGCTGGGAAAGGATTGGGAATAGGCTGGACTAGGCGGCCCCGTAATGGTAAATTCACTGCAGGCTGGGCAGATGCTTAGCGGTGTTCGCAGAATGCTTTATGGTCCTTCAAGCAGGTGTGAAGGTGCAGTATCAGCGATGGGATTGAATAATACTGAAATTCACAGCTGAGTTAGCATGAGGTTGCGTACGTGGTTTTGGGGGGACTGGGAGACAAACACAGGAACTTTTCAGGGTCCCTCTCACCACCATTCAGCGGGGGAAGGAGTCATATGGGTGGGTAGAGGGAGAAACTTTGCCCCGCTGAAGCAAAGGCCGAACAAGGCAGCTGGGATTGTCACCGCACTGTTTCTGCGGGCGGGCTGGGAGGCCTGACTGCCGCCCAGGCTGCACTGGCCCCCTGAGCCCACGGGCTGCGGCCCAGATGCATTCTGCCTGAGCTTAGGACCTCCTCAGAGTACCTTCACTAGGGAGAGGGAAAGGACACTTCCAGAGAGCTATTCAGCGCCCATAAGCCCTGAGCAGCCTCTGGAAGTACCCATTACAGATACACTGTGGTGCCTGTGCTTCTAACGGGGGAGTGCTCGCAGGGGAGGCCAGCCCAGCGGCTGGGCTCCATGCTACAAGCTCCTCCAGAGCTGCTCTGTTTGGAGGATCCTCCCAGACCCTCTGTCTGCAGCCCAGACCTGCACAGCGGCTGTCCGGGACAGCAAAGCCATGCTGTGTGGCACAGTACACTCCTTTAAGCAGTGTGCGAACCCTCCCTTTGATGGGAAATACTCTGGATCTTGCCTGGGAAAACAAGAGTGTTTTCCAAAATCCTGGCCACCCTGAAGTCACCAGCTGGATTGCCACTGGCTGCAGTACCACTGGGATGTCCCGGACACCCAGCTCTGCCGGGTGGGTGGTTATGTCTCTCTGGTACCCCAACTGTTTACTGGAGAATAAACTAACAGCAAAGGCTCTACTTGGCTAAGGAGCAGGATAGCCTGCGCAAGAGAGAATGTATTCATACAGGAGTCAACAGCAGTGAAGATGTGCAGGAAAAAGATGTCTGTCTGTCTGTCCATCTATCCCTCCCAAATATGTCCAGGTAGCTACCGCTCAAATATCTGTGTGCTCTGAGCCCAGAAGAGGGACGAGGCTGTCAGAGGGGCCATGCGGGTGCTAGTTCTGAACAAGGACCACTTGTGTTTGTTTCAGGGAGCGTGCGTGTATTTCTTTACGGGGAAAAAATGAAGGCATGTGCAACTGAAGCAGCACTGTGGCTCTACGTGTATGAGTATGTGTGTGAAAGACCATAAATAACATGCAGCAGTGACTGCCTATGTCTTTATATGGAAGAATCTGTGGTTGTGTAGAAATGTGGTTACGGAGGTAACATCTGGCTGCCTGCATGTGCACTGAAGTGACTCTGTGTGCCTGCGGGATTGAAGAATACGCCTGTGTCACTGGGTCCGGCATCTCCGGGAATCTCAATATATGAGGCGGCTCCAGCCACCTGGCACGTGGTACCCTGCGCTGCCTGGCTGGGTGAGCACGCTTACGTGCGCGTGTATGGACGGAGGGCACACGTTCAGTGTGGCTGCCTGTCGCTTGTGCGTTTCCAAGACTTTCTGTTCAAAGACAGACGGGTCTTCTAACACACGGCGCAAGTTTTTGAGACTGACTGGACCTTTATTCCTTAGCAAAGCCAGGCCTTCACATACCAACAGGATCTGAGATCTGCCCTGGGAGGCCCGTAGCCAGCACTCCCTCCTGTCCACAGGTCTTAACGCGTGTTTCAGAGCTCTGCTCCCGGAGCACGAGGCTCCCTCTGCACGCTCGCTTTCCTGGCAGCAGGTGCCTGCAGCTCCCGCAAATAGCTTAATAAATTGGGATTTGTCAAGCAGAACAGGTCGGAGCCTCTTTTGTTTTTTCACACACCAGATTATGCCCAGTGGAGAAAATGGAGCCACTGCTGGGTTGTGCTGATGAGTTGTGTGAGAGGCTCTTCGCTGCTCTGGAGAAAGGCCTCTCCACTTGTGAATCCCTGCCACTGCCGCTGTGGCTGATGGGGCAGGCACTGGATGCAGCCAGAGAGAGAATTAAATAGTGGAAACCCTGAGGAAACGTGAATAGAAAACTCTAGTGGAAATAGCCACTAGACAGGTTGAATCTCAGTCCAATTTCTGCAGTGATTTGTCAATTGTCTGTTTCCACAAAAGATCAAAGTCCTTCTCTGCTATAAATTATTTTTGCTCCATCAAAGCCATCGGAGCAAGGTGGAATTTGGTGGATGGAGCTTACGAGTTAACTCTCATATTAACCTTGGTGTTTCTTGTCAGCTCCTCTTAAGCTCAGTGGCTGCTCTAGAACAGAAGGCAGGTTGTTTAGCGGGTAAAGCAGGACTCCCGGCCTCTCCCTGTCAGCTCAGAGCACCGCAGAAGAAGGGGTTAAATACCGGGACTCCTGGATGCTATCCTCAGTTCTGCCACGTACTCACTAAATGAATTCAAACCAGACATTTATTTACTTTTGCCTGAATTTCTCCATCTGGAAAGCAGGGCTAATAATACTCATCTCCCTAAGGCACAAGGTGCCTAGGAAGGGGGAATTGTATGTCACACACTGTGGAATCCCTTGGGAAAGATGTCAGCTCAGGGCAGATAATGATGTTGCACGAAGACAACGGCTCGGAGCTGAGCACTAGTCTGATATCTGGAAGGGCTGAACGGATAGGTTTCCAAAAGGCTAACTCCCACAGGCAGACCCAGACTACCAAATCCCATCAATAAAAAAAAGGGAATCTGTGTGCTTTTTCAGTTGCCTACCTAGGACCTGGGCTTGCAGGTTAGAGACTAGCCCCGATTCATTTTTGGTTAGGAGAAGGTGTGAACGTCTGATGGAAGCCTGGGCTTTCTCCCCGGCAGAAACCAAGTCTGTAAGGAGAGGAAATATATTTTATCAGACCAGCTGATATACCTGGAAAATGCAAACAGGGCTTTTGAGTTATTTTCTTTTATTAGGGCATCAACCTTTGGAAGCTGTGAAACCTGCTCTAACACCTAGAACCTTTTGGTCTTCCAACCATGCACCAAAATGGTAGCTGAGGCTTACAGACCCTGTTCAGCCAGGGACTCTGAGCTTGCACAGCGATCTGTACCCCTGCTGCAAGCCGAACTCTGTGAACTTACGCAAAAAAACCCTTCATTATTTAGCATTTGGTCATCAGCCAAAAAAAGCATTCAGGGCAGAAACATGCAAGACAAGATGTGCTGAAGTGAGCTGAGCTCTGCTAAGCAAAAGAACACCTTCTTCGTATCATTTTTGCATTCTTTCCCCTCGCTTTCCTCCACACCAGTTCCCTCCCTGCCTGCAAATTTCTGGTAATTGTTCTCTTGTTTCTAGCACAGCTTTGTTATTGCTTTGCACTTGGGAATAGCAGTCAGACTAACACAGACACAGCTGGGCTCCTACCACTTCCTGTCAGGAAGCCCAGGGCTGTCCAGACAGCATGAACGGACTCTGTGATGACGAGATGTTAATGAGGAAATGCTTCTCGGGGCTTCCTTAAGCCTTTTCTTGTTTGCTACCAAAAGCATCGACTCAATTAGCACAAGAGCACTTGAAAAGTAGTCTGTTCTCGCTCCTCATTTGTTACAGCACCATCAAACACTGCACAACGCTCTGCCTGGAAGGGGTGCGTGCGTGTGTGTACACATTCGAAGTCATGTCTAGAGCTCACATACATGGTTCATGCCTGTGATGGAGCCTGCAAAGTACTCATGGTGTTTCTGTGCACGTGCTGTTCACGTGCTTGGTGCTGTGACGATGCTTCATGGTGTGCATTTGCACTTGTTGAATGCCTCTGCGTACGGGGTGGCCATGTTTTCTGCCTCTGTGTCATGTCTGCAGTTGGTAAGTGAGGAAAATATATTGGTGTCCATTGCGTTCAACATGTACAAGGTGTAAATTGGAGCTGTGCAGTTACATATGTGTTAAGGGACAGTCGTAGTGCTACGTGTCAGTCTGGTGTGTAAACTCTGGGCTTTTGACTACGCAAGAGTAGTCTGTGACTGCATGGCTGGGACCTGCTGCCCCTTCCATACCTCTCCTGCTCTTACTCTTTTAAGCCGTCCTTTTCCCTCCCACCTTCCTTCTCCTGCTCAGCCAAGCTCTGTTCTACACTTTGCAGAGCAAGGTGAAAAGTTTCAGTGAAGTGTCAATGGCACCGTCCTGCACAGCCAGAGAGAGGGTCAAAGAACACTTAGGCGGAAACAACACACAGCCTGATTCCCTTTCCCTGCAACGAAGGTAGCTTGTGAGATGAGGCAGCACGGCTTTGGGATTCAAGTGCAGCACTGGGATGCAAAAGAGCTGGTTCCAGCACAGGGTGTTCTTCAGGGGCCAGTTGATTCTGAGAGACCTGTGTTTCTGGTAGCCTTGGCTGATGACTCTTTGGGGCAAAGGACTGAAGTAGATACAGCAAATTTCTGCCGCCATCCCCTCGTTAGCTCAGGGCAGCAATTTGGACATGAAAAGGCCTGGAAGGTCATGCTTATGCCCTTGAGCTACCGAGTTCATGGTGCAACCTCCCAGTCAGGATGCAGGTGTGCAGATGGGGAGGCAGTCTCTTGGAGCACTGCCATTTCTGTTCTACCGAGGTCCGGAGGCTCTGGCCGAAACCAGGGTCCTGCTGTGCCAGTGACTGCACAAACACTCTATCTATATCCCTGTCTTCTCTCCACACGTGCACCTTAACTGGTACTAGAGAAGGAAAAAGTGGACCATCTGCAGTGTCCCACTGTACACAGGCCATTTTACCCCGTGTCGACAGCATTTTGCAGGTCCCTCTTACTGTAATACCCGAAACTCTCCCAATGCTCCCTGTATTTCTTCTTCTAGTTCCCTTGCAGACCAGAACCGCACTGTTACCTCCCTTGTGCAGCCAGGGAACTGAGAAGAACAAGGAGCCAGTGACAGGACAGGATATTAAACTCAAATCTCCCCCGTCACCTGCCAGTCCCTCACCAGTGCTGCTTCCCGGCATTGCCAGAGCCGGTGTTGCACACATGCGTGGATTCCTATCTTAGCGACAGCCTGATTTTAGCTATGCTCTGCAGAAATTTCAGTCCCTTGCTAGATGGTAGAACTGCTTGGCTTGAGGAAGTGAAACTTTCATCTCAGCTTGAGAGGGGAACATGCTGGCTGATGCTGCCCCCGGGACTGCCCATGTTTGGATATTCAGCTTTACTGAGAATCTGTAGGTTTCTTGTTACACCCTGAGCCACCTTATGACCTCTTGAAAGTCTCGTGGATACGTTACACTTGGTGTCTCATGATTTTCTGTACCTTCCGCATTTGCTTTGAGCATGTCACATCTCAACAGGGAACTGCTCAGGCAAATCTCCACCAAACAAATCTGAGGAAAAGTGCAGAACTTTGCCTGGTGACTGAGTGACTGCCCTTCCGCTTCGCTCCTGGTTTGGCCCCAGAACACAGCCCTGATCTGAATCAAGGAGGTTCGGAGTTGTCGCAGGTGACAGCTTGATGAGGGAGGGAATTTTAACTCTCTGTCAGCAAGACATCCAAGGAGCAGTTAATTTAAATCACATTAGGGATCCTCCCATTGCCAGAATGCTGCGAAGGAGCATTCGCACAGGAGAAAACAGACCTTTGGAAGCATGACTAGCTGCAAGGCTAGAAATAAGCCCTACAAGCCTTTGAGAGAAGGTACTTTAGGTACCATGGCTGATGTTCTGACCCACTACGTGTCCACAGGATCACCACATCCCACAGGCACGGGGAGTGCCGTCGTGGCTGGCGTCCCTTCGGGCTGACCCTGCTGGGGCAGCAGCTGCGGGGGCGAGGCGTGTGAGGAATGCAGCTCCCCTCCTTGAACTTTAGCAACGCGCCAGCAATGTCAGCCTCAGCACATCTCGCCGCTGACTGCAGGCCCAGATTAGCCAGTGGCTGCACGGCTGTCTGCGGTGTAGCTACACCCCAAGCAGTGGCAGCTGTCGTTGCGAGTGCGGGGGACTGCGTGGTCTAATGGCTCCAGGGTCTAACGTACCCTGCTTTAGGGACCTGGCTTTGTCTTTGGTGATGGGGGACACTTTGGGTTCCTTCTCTGTGCCTCGGTTTCCCTTACCTTGCCTGGCCTACTTGGAGTGTGGAAGCATTTCTGGGAGGATGGGGAGGAGCCAGGCTGAACCCCAGGATAAGAAAATTGTTTTCTCTGCCTAGGACAGGTGCAATACGGATAGCAAAGCCAGCAGACAGCCACGGCAGCGATTGCTGGGATTTATTTACCTTAACCCTTTAAATCCAGAGCTTTCCTGCAGGGCAAGGAGTGCAGGACCTACCTGCCCATGAGGCTCTGAGATCCGTCAGCTCGCTGCATGCCAGGCACTCAGCAAGTGTGAGGAAGGAAAGACCTGCTGGCCACCTCCCAGCTAGGAATTATTTTTCCAAAATCAACCATCCAGGCCTCTCCCTTCCTAGCACATTAAGCCAAGCGGTCCCTGATTCCTCTCAGCTTCAAACTACAGTGTGGGAGACCTTAAGAAAGGCTAGTGAAAGCAGCAGGATCCAAAAAATACCCACATTGCAGAGCCCCAGCTGCTTCACAGGCAGGTGTGCAGACCTGTGCAGTGGACAGGAGGGGATGCGTCGCTCCAGACAGGGAAGCTTTTTCTTGACTCCCTAAGAGGAGTTGTAGAAAAGAGGGACTGACAGGCCCTGGAGAGCCTGTTTAAAGCTGTCTTCCCTGCAAGTTAGAGAGCAAGAGACAAACTGCCTGGGGATGGGGAACCAGACTGAAGACTATTCAGAGGAGATGCTCAGCCCTTCCCAGAACTCAGACCTTTTCTTAAAGAGTTTCGAGTTCAGCATCTGAGACTAAAAATCACCCCTCGCTTTCAAAAATCTGTGCTCAATCTATATTCAGCAACAAAGAAGAAAACAAACAAGCAAACGTAATGATCGTAGTAAATCTCCACCACCAGGATTAACTCCTCACTCAGAGCAGCCTGGGTGCATGACGAGCTGTGGTAGGTCACCCTGACATAAATGAAGATCAATGCTGCTATGCTGCCCCTGCCATTCCCCTTACAAACCACACTGGGTGACAGAGAAATCGCACTTCATTCCCTCCTACTGAGAACTGACACCTGAGGCTACTTCCTCCCAAGGGTCTCCAAAACGTTACCCAAAGACCTGTGTGTTGCCTGGGTGCCGGGAGCACATCAAGCGAAATTCTCCGCTGGTGAAACCTGAAAGATTTTATTTGCATGGCTCCAATCTCTCTGAAAATGTGGAGAAGGGTAGACACCCTGCAAGCTTGTTACCGACTTCCTATCGACGTAGATGACCAGGATTTAGGCTTTGCTGACCATCTGGTTCCAGCAGTTTTGTGGGTCTTTAAGGGTTGCTTTTCTCTTTTTTTTTTTACAGAGGATGGGCTGCATGACTATCCTCAGCCTCTGAGCCCTCATCCTCTCCTGCCTCTGAGGTTGCTCTGTTCTCTAATTCATGCCCACCACCTCCCTCTTTTTGGCCTCAGTAGCCTTCCACAAAGGACAAAAGAGCTGGCTGGTACTTTTGAAGTTTGCTTTTCACCTTCCTTCTCTCTAGTTTCACTATTTACACACTGAATGCTCTATTATTTTGCTCTGCCTGCATGTCTCAGTGCGGGAGAGAGGGGAGAAATCAGTTGGCAATGCCCCTTGTGAGACAAGACTTCTGTCCTTCCCATGCCCCGTGAAATCACTGCCACTGCATCACCGCAACGGAGCCCATTTCAGGCTGATGCTGAGACCTCTTCCCACCATGAAGGCAGAACAAAGCCACGTTCAAATGACTAAATTACAGCCCCATTCACTTATGGCCTCATTATACTACCAGGGCTGTGTACCAGAGGGAATCAATTCAAAGTGAGCGCAAACCTGCCTTTCCTCCCTGTGCTGCAGCTCTGGCTGAAGGGCAGACATACCCTTAGGCACCTGTATCCACGCGTGCACCCACCCCCACAAAATACCTGTGGGGGGCTGAACCTGGCCACCTTGTCTGAAATTTAGAAATGGGGCCCCAACATCATCTTTTTAAGGCAATGTTCCTTATTCTCTGTTCTTAAGCATTTTATAACCCGTCTACACACACATACGGCACTTTGGTGAAAGTGATACATCGTCTGTGCAGCAGGGTCTCCTGTGTGTGTCATGGGAAGACAAGCGCGGTGTTAGAGCCCTGGCACTTGTCAGTCCCAGTCTTTTAAAGGACCAGCTACACCCGAAGGGTATTTATCTGAACCAATTACACCCGTCCTTTCTGCAGCCTCCTGTAGATATTCCTAGAGGCAAGGTATTTGAGTCCCGGCCCCCATGAGTTCACAGTGCAGGCTCTGCGTGTCTGAGAAAGGAGGGAAGGGCTGGGGAAGTCCCAGTGACCTACATGAGCAAACATCTGGAGTAAGGACTTGTGCCTCAGCTGCTGTGCACAGCTCGGGGCTCAGGGGGGATCGGCTTTTCCTGCTGCAAAAGAATAGGGCTGAATTCAGCCAAGATTCTTGGAAAGAGGTGGATTGTAAGATGGTAGTGGGAGGAGATAAAAGCCAATTAGAAATGCATGGGGAGGATATATAGATAGACATTATCTGCGAGAGACACTTCTGTATCTGTTCATAACAGCCCATACACAGTGGCTGTTGTTATGAGCAGAAATAAGCAATAGCTTCTGGGGCTTCAAGAATAGCTGTGTACGGTGTCTGCCTCCTAGTTCTTGAAGACAAACTTGGGGGATAGAAGGAAAAAGGATAGAGGGGGAACTGCAGTCATTATGCAAGGCCAGATGGTCAGTTTATCTGTGTGTCCAGTTAGAAAGCTGGTTACAGCATTTTAGTCAGCCTCTTTGTTTAAATTCAATTGAAAAAATCATGGGGAATTCCTTCGGTGCTTCCCAAAACTAGGGAGGAAACATATTAAATGGGGTGGAGTCCTTTCAAGAAATCCAACAGCTAAGACCTCATCACCGTCTGCCTTTCCGGCACCTGAGTTACTCGAACTCCACTGCAGATCCCAGCCTGTAAAGACCCTGGCTGGAGTCGGATTAAGCAGATTGACATGGATTTGAGCCTGCTACAGTTCTGTCCTTAGCAGACAGGCAAAACCAAGTTCTCTCCCATCCCAGTTACCTACATTCCTCATGTTTACCATGGAAAGAGTAGAGCTGCCCTGCTGTAGGAGTGGGATGTGAGGATAGCCCATTAAAGATAGCAATGAAAAGGAAGGCCGTACAAAACTAAAGGGGGCCAGGCAGAAGACAGACTGCGCATTCTCTTCTTTGCTCCAAGAGTCCCCCGAGTGACGGCACCTTCAGGTCAGGGGTCTGTCTGTCATGGGACAGTATCAAGAACCCTGGCTTCCTTCCCAGCTCAGCCACAGCCTTCACGACCCTGTGCAAGTCATATCTTTAATTTAAGCCTCTGCGATATTTATCTATAGCTGTGTGCCTGCCACACCATGACTAATAGAGAAAGTGTTGAGGAATAGACCAGGAAAAAGTGAGATCTTGTAAAAGCTGCAAAGTGGCCACTTGATGACTTTCTAAAGGACAACCAAGAAGTGCTTCTGTCAGTGAAGGCCAAGCCCTAGCACTCTCTACCTTCTTGAAACCTTCCATCAATCCCCTGGCTGCCGAAGGTCTCTGGGAGCCCGGCCAGCCACCCAGCAGTGAAAGCCCGGCAAGCAGCTGCCAAAACAAACCCCATGATCTGGGCAGTCACCGGTGCCTAGATGAATTCTGCCCATAGCCCCTTCACATGGGATGAGGCTCAGCAGCGGGGGAGAGCAGCACACGCATCGTGTCAGTAATCTGGGACTGGATGTGCTTCATCCACCCCCCAAATCAGCTGTCAGCACAGGCTTCAGTAATACCACCAGGTTAAAAATAGGAAGTGCTAATCTTTATCCCTCAAACTTTTGTTATGCTGTCTCCAGAAAAGCAACAAGCGCTAATATGATTGCCCCTTTTAATCAGCAGATGAAAGTCCACCTCCTCCCAGCATCTCCTGCCTCCGCATGAACCTCCTTCTAGCAGACAGGGTCCTCTCCCTGCTGCTGGAACAAATCCTATTCATTTTGAGGGTCCACAAGCATAAGCACAGGGAAAAGTCTGATCACACCTGCATGTCAGTTCAGCCTAGCCCCCGTAACTTTGGGGGTGGGAGAGGCAGTTAAATCCCTAAAGAATCTGTAGCAAAGCAGGAATTAACCTAGGAGACTGTGATTTTCAAGTTATCCTTCTAAAAATGTCCCCCTCGTTCCAGAAGAGACTCGAGTCAAAACTATCATGTTGAAAATCTCTGCTTCTCCCTCCCAAAACCAAGTGTAGCGCTTCCCAGCTCATAGTTCCATCACTGTATTTGTGCCCCAAGGAGGAAGACTCTTGCAGAATGTTTCAGTGACCACGTAACACACCAGAGGCTCCAGCACACGTTCTGTACATTCAAACCCCCTGTGCAGACAGCAGCTCCAGCCAGCACCCCCCTGGCTTGGAGCAGCAGCCCTGTTACTGCCTCTCTGCCTGACATCTGCAAGCCTGTAATTTCATTTTTGTTTTGCAGGTAAAAGATGAAAAAAACATACAGGAAATGTTTGACCTGAGTGATTACGAGAAATGTGAAGAGCTCAGGAAGTCCAAAAGCAGAAGCAAAAAGAACCACAGCAAATTTACCCTCACCCACTCCAGACAGCCTGGAAACACGGTACGCTTTGCTCTCAAGCACGCAGTCAGCCCGAGAAAGCCGTTAGCTCTTGGTGCAGGCCAGGCTGCCTCTCAGTTACCTGCTACAGGCCTGAGGGCTTGACACAGGGGGGTGAAACTGGATAGGCTGAGTTGTGTAGGAGTCCAGATCATGTCTCGTGGTTTAAAATATGTGAACGTCCATTCACCACGCCAGGACTGAGAGCAACACTGAGAGATGGAGAGAGAAGCAGGGTTTCTGCTAGGAGAGGACTCGGTGCACTAAGTAAATATGACCAAGCACTTAGCTCTGGATCCATTTACCAGAGAGTATTCTGACTTTAGGAAAGAAAGGTATCAGAACAGCTGCCAGGAGCAAGGAGAAAGCCATTTGACTGCTGCCGCTCCCGGCAGCTGTGGTTTAGCGGACTGCAGTTGTTTATTCATGGGGGAGACAGGGAAGAGCTGATGGTCCTTGGGTTTGCCGCCCAGATTTGGGCAGCATCAAAAGAGCTATACGGGAACTTGTCCCAGGAGTACTTTCTGCCCAGAGGAAAGCTAAAAAGTGCCGGAATGGGGGCGGGGGCACTGCTACCTCAGAGCAGGACTTTCCATCAGGTCTCAGTCGCCACTGCAAAGAGAGCCAGTCTCTAACTGCAAGCTGTCTCTGGCACAGATGCACCCACCCACAGCCACGCACATGAGATGGATTTATACTATTCATTCTGACTTGTTTCAGCAGACCAAGCTTGCCCGCCCCACACTTTGATAATGATTGTGTAACACCATGAAATGCGAAAAGGGAAGAAGAGGGGAAAATGGAAAGCGGCTACACGTCCGCAAGCGCACTGAGCAATGGAAAGAATTGAACAAAATGCTGTGGAGGCTAAAACTCATTTCTACTGAGTATCTAACTTAAAAAAAACCCTAAGGATCCTGGATCCCCTCTACAGGCCATATTTTCAGAACTGCTCTGCCCTCAGTGTGCATCTGACATATCAAAGTATGGAAAATCCAGCTCCTTCTGTGGGTACCTACCGTAGCTACTTGTCAAAGTCTGAGGTGGCAACAGATAAATCGCATGTGAGGAGCAGATGCACAAAAAGGCTGCATCATTGTTTGATGAGGGCAAAATCTAGGATGGTGTGTGGGAAGGCAAAGAGGGGGAAGGAGAAACTGCAGCCACGAGGGAAGTAAATATGGTACACAGCTTTTGGTTTGAAAAGCTGGGTACTGTGAGGAATCATGGTCTGCTTTGCAAAGGGCTGCCAAGAAGCAGAGAGGGCAGGTGCAGTGTGTGGCAGACCAGTGCCATTTTGCAGGACTGGAGGATCAGGTCTGCTTTGCATTTTCCCACTAAGGCAAGCCAGCTGTAAAGGCTGTGTAGCTTTTCTGTGGGCAGGGACAGTGTGAAAGCATCTCTGTATGAGTTTAGTCACTGGCACTGACCTGAATTCTCTCTTTTGTAGGCACCAAATCTGATCTTCCTGGCTGTGAGTCCAGAAGAGAAAGAGTCCTGGATTAATGCCCTCAACTCTGCAATCACACGTGCTAAAAACCGCATCTTAGATGAGGTGAGCAGGACTCTGAGGGCCGGACCCAGGCTCTGTTGTCTCACCTTTAATCTTGGGTGAAGATTTTAGACTGCTGGAGACAGCAGCAGCCCCTCCTACCCTCTCCATTTCCTATTTAAAAGGAGTGCAAAGCCATTGTGTTTTTATGGACTGCACTCAAACACAGCCACCAACACCTATAGAGTGGGCTCTTCTGAAGGTCTGGGACAGTTTGATCCTCCCAGCCTTGGGATTAATACGCAGCACTGATTGCAAAGCAATGGCAAGGGGCAGCTGCCAAGGCTCTGTCCCCTCCCTGGCACACCCGGCCCCAGTGAGATGCCTTCACTTTGGAGCCCAGCCCTGCCTCGCGCAGGGGTGGTGGGACTATGTTTGGAATGGTTTCCCAGGGCTTTGGAGAGTCTTTCCTTGCTGCTCCTGGGTGATCACGCAGTGTGCTTATGTTTGCAAAGGAGCTTTAAGTAGTGCAACTGAATTAAGGAATTAACTGAAAACCAATATAGTCCCATGCTATCTTCAGAGCACCCTAATAGCATGGCACCATCTGTCAACCCACCTCAGTCCATCCCGCCAACCCCTCCCCTCTCAATCACCATCTCCAAGAGACAGGCCCATTTCCACAGCTTTGGCTGAAGGAAGGGCACTTACTGGGCATTTAAACTTTGCAGATCCTTTCCTACTGTTCAAGGGTCAAACCAGGAATGTTTGTGCCTTCTCAGCACTGTGTGGCACATATATTTCTGTCAAGACAAGTCACGCTCTCCACGTAGTGAAAAAAGAAGGGACAACCAGAGAGATGAGGCATCAGTGCACTGTGGGACAGCAATAGGAGGACCCTGGAACAGGATATCCCTGCCTGCTTGAGAACACGTCCGCACAAAGCGTAACTAGCATAGCTCCTACTGCTTCCAAAGTGGCAGCATTATTGCTGCATGAAACTCCCAAAGTAACTACCACAATTATGCAAAGCAGCTTCTACTAGAAAAAAGAACAAAGCAACATCAGTTCAGCCTCCTCCTGGAGACAAAGTGTACATTTACAACCGCAGCTGAGCTGACAGAGGCCAGGTTTAGATCAGTATGAGCATTCCCACATAGTTTATTCCGGTGTGAATGATAACTACCTTGAGAAGGCTGTGCCCCTCACTACCAGGGCTGCAGTTTGAAAGAGCATTTCAATGCTGTCTCACATTAATGCTTCCTGACAACTATTCTTCAGTTTAGATCTGTCTCAGATCTACCTCATCCACATTCAACTTACCGCAATACAGGCGGCCCACTGCTGTGATGCTGTTTGTTCTCACGGATGGCAACGCAAAACCCTGTAGTGAAGGAAAATGAAGGTCAGACCATCGGAAAAGCTTTAGAGCAGAAAGCAGTATAACAAACAATGGTATAGATTGCTTCAAGGAGAGTGTCACTAAAATCTTTACAAACAGATTCAACAGATAATTGTCAGGAATGACTTAAGTAGATCTGATCCCATCAAGGCGCAGAAGGGAGAGACTAGGGGAACACTCTAAGACTCTTCTTAGGCTGGATTCCCACACCCCATTCCCTGCTGCCTCTACCTGCAAATCTCCTTCTGTGCATCCTTGTAAGCACTTGGATCAGCGAGTCCCACCTACAAGTCTTGGACCAGTGATGGCCCTTGGGACCAGTATGTTGTCGACACTGGCAGGCAGGTTTTACAAATCTACCAGTCTGTGTGTGCCTGGGCACACTCACTGGGGAGGGTGTTACAGACTGTAGCCATCCAGTGGTGATGGCCCTTGGGACCAGTATGTTGTCAACACTGGCAGGCAGGTTTTACAAACCTACCAGTCTGTGTGTGCCTGGGCACATTCACTGAGGAGGGTGTTACAGACTGTAGCCATCCAGTAACACCAGGCGGTCAGACTGTGCTCCCAGACGCAATCCTGGCACAGCTCGGGAGCCAGAGGAGTCCAGCACATCAGGAATGCATTGCTTTCCTCATTCCAGCTCAGCAGTAGGTTTGGTTCAGGTGGTGATCACGGCTCTCCTCCTGTTCAGCAAACATTTGCACTACAGAACTGCAAACTCTCTATTCGAGTTCAGGATTCACTGTTTGCAACCCAAGCTTCTGCCTGCTGAGCACTCCTGCCTGACAGCCTTTAGCGAAGGATCCTGGCCCAGAGGTATGTGGGAGAAGTTCACCCTCAGCATATGGCCAGGTCACAACAGAAAGGGAATCCTGGAGGAATAAATGATCTGCCACAGTGCATCTGGCTGATTACAGCTACAGAAACTCGGAATGGCTCATATTTCCTGTGCTCCCAGATGTTCACTAGCCTTTGTCATCCCTTTAGGTTACTGTCGAAGAAGACAGCTACCTCGCCCACCCAACACGTGACAGAGCAAAAATACAGCACTCCCGACGCCCTCCAACACGGGGACATTTGATGGCTGTGGTACGTATAACAAATTCCAGACGCCTGTTTACGTAAAATTCCCTTGTAACTATCATTTATAAGTAAATGCAAGAAGACCTGGTGTTTGAGCTCTGGCCTGAACTGAAAATTGTCATAAGACCCAGGGCTGTCCTGGGTTATCAGATCTAGTCCTCCGTTCTTGTAGACCATTTGCACATCGCATTGTGCAAACCCTTTTGCAAAGTGGTAGCTTGCCACCACCGACACCCATTTTCCTGATGCTGAAAATGAAATGTTCCTTCAAGTTCCTGACGGAGAATAGCCATGCGGCTGTGGAACTCAGTCATGGGTTAGCACAGATGGCTTGTCCAAGGCCGTTCAGCTGATCTGCATCTCAGCTAGAACCATGAACCCAGCATGTCTGGGGCTCTGTCAGTAGGTCACACTTGCTAGTATTCCTGGTCCGTCTTTGCATCCCAGCGCAGGTGATGCATATCTTCGGTATAAGAGACACTCAGAAGTAGCGCACAGCCATGCCTCTTCCTGTGACAACACAGCTCTTCTTTGTCTGTTTCTTCAGGCATCTACCTCAACCTCTGATGGCATGCTGACACTCGACCTGATCCAGGAGGAAGACCCCTCTCCGGAGGATCACAGCACCTGCGAAGAGAGTTTCCGGGTGGATCTGGATAAGTCAGTGGCACATCTTACTGCTGGCCGGCGCCGGTCAGACTCGGAGAACGTCAAGTCATCAGAGAAAGGCCGGACAGGGAGCCTCCCGAGGCGGGAGGTAACCTCATGGGACAGAGCTGGGCAGCGCAATGACTCCTTTGACAAAGGGACCATGTACACACCACAGGTCCCCAAAAAGCTTTCGCACTCAGAAAAGAATAAATGTGCCTCCATGGAAGAAATTCTGTCTCGACGGGACTCTTCCACGCACCGGGCGGTGCTGAGGAGGGGGCTGGAGGCTCAGTTTGCCTCAGCAGAACCAGAGCAGCTGTCCCGGATACAAGAACTGGTTGCACTGAAACTGGAAAAAACTCAGGAACTGCTGACAGAGGTGAAGGGCTACGGTGAAGGCAAGAGAAAGACCAAGGATTCCAACACCAGCACCACCACCACCACTTCTTCTTCCTCATCATCTTCCAGGTCGGACTCTGAAAGGATCCTGCAGGAATCTGAGAGGTTGCTGGGGGAGGCTTCCTCCACCTGGAGCCAAGCCAAGAGGGTGCTGCAGGAGATCAAAGAGTTGAGGGACCTGTACAAACAGTTTGAACTGCAGCAGTCGGACTCAAAACCCAAACAGAGCTCACAGTCTCAGTACAGGAAGAGCATGATGTGAAGGCAAGCCTTGGGATTGGGAGGGAGGGACCGGGGGGGGCGGCCATTTGGTCTTTTTTTAATTATTATTATTTACAGTGTTCAAAAGAGTGAAAAGGTGCCTGTTCTCACCCAAATTTTGCTTCCCAAAGCTTGAACCCTTCCTTTCCTCCATCATATCCCCTGACGAAACAACCCTGTGTTCCAATAAATTCAGTTACAGTTTATACCTCCTTTTTTAAAGAGCACCCTTTGCACCGCAAGCCCCCAACTTCTGCTTAGAGGATGGAAGAAAGCACCAGTTCCTAGAAAATGCCCCTGCATGCCTGGAGCAGCACGTGCATAACAATGGGGACAGATGCTCTTGCGCTGTATAAGCCCTGGCTTTGCTGCTCTAACGTCTGAGCTGTATTCTGCATTACAGCTCCTTGACCAAGAGTCTCATCTTGTTCCCTCGCTGTCCTCTTGGAAATAAATGACAAAAAAAGGTGTCCGTCCCAGCCAATGCTTGGAAGTCCCCATTATCCAGGAACTGTCTTGAAGATGCTTGGAATTCAGGCTGACCTCAAGTTTTACGCGAGTCATCAGAGGCACTCGCTGGACTGCAGCTAGCGGGGTTCTGTCCTGGCACAGGTCCCTGTTGTGAACTCCTGGGGTCGGCAGCTGTTATTCTTGTGGTACATATACAGCCCTCCAGAAGGAGGGCAACAGGTATGCAATCTGTGTTCAAACTAATCCTGTCTGTCCGATGATGCTTTACAGAACCCCCTTGGCCCTGTGCAATGGGAGTTAGCAGCTATATGTCTTCCTTTCTGTGCAAATAGAGGATCAAAGCCTTGAATCTAACAGACAGCCCATATGGGTTGTTTGGGGTTTGTTTTCTGGCTTTTCCATTTTCATTCCATTTTTTTTTTCCTTTTCTTTGAGCTGAGGGGAAATGGAAAAATCAGGGTTGTGTACAGGCAGCAGCCAAAAGTAGTTTTGGTAGGTTTGATTCTGTTCTCTCATGCGTGCAGAGGCTCGGTCTCTGCCAGTCAGACTGCAACAGATAGTTGCTCCCCTAAGATCAGAATCAGGCCTACTGAAATGAAAGCTGAGCCTGTAAGAGAGCTCAAATACCCTCACCTTGGTGATGCCAAGCACTTTGCTAAATAGGTGGCTCAGTTTTCACGCCTTTAAGCAGAAAGACAAGAAAGGAGGATGTTAAGATGATGTCTCACAGGGCTTAAAGTACACCAACGTGGTAACATCCAACTGTTACTTTTTTTAAAAAAGGAAATCTAATTCCCTTACCTACATTGCAAATAATCCATGAAAATATTAAAACCAACAGAGTTATTTCCTGGTCGCAGTTGGTGTTGTCTATTTTCTTTTAATGGTTAACCTCCCTTGGAAAGGAGCTTGGTTACTTTCACTTGTGTCTGGTCAGCTTTACTATTCAGGCTCACGTTGCTGATGTATAGTTGCCAGCGCTGCAAAAAAAGCATTTCTGGTTTTTTTAATTAGTCCTTTTCCCACTTTCCTGTTAGAATTACTGGTAGAATTATTACTGTTGGCACTAAGTTCCTGAAGATCTTATTATTTACAAACTTCAGATCTGGCTGTTGCAACAATCTTTTACTTCTTCCTGACTCTAGCACAGCTCTTTGCCCACTTTTAACGGACAGTTTTGAAAAGGCGTCACCCATTCACCTAAGCTTTTGTCACAGAGCTGCATGGTACATGGTATACATGTCACCCTTCCAGCATTTCTGTTCTTTTCAATTTTTTTTCTTACCTTTCCTATCTCTTGAAGGATCTGTTTGGATGCCTCAGGGGAAAAAACATAATCCCTAAAAGAGATTAAAAAAGAATGCATGTGAGCCACTCTGATAAAACCCTTCCCATTCAGCTCTTTGATCGAGAGAATAAGAAAAATATGCAAATATTTTCCAGATGTGACATTCAGCATTAAAATTAGCCTTGTTTTCAAAATAAGAAAGCTAGTCTAAAAACCTGGAGGTTTGAATTGTACTCGATCAGGATGGATGTATGTTGTGACTGGCCTACTGGACTGATGTCAAAATGTAAGCATGAAAATACACCTGATCGTGACTGTAGAGGGGTCATTAAACACTCTCAAGTCTTTCTTAAGCAACAAGGTAATATAAAAATTGGCTGATTAACAGGGTCAAAACAGTGCTACAGGCTGGGATGAAACATTGAGCCATCACCCAAAACATTTTTTGTTAGACAGGTAACCAAGGGCATCTTTGTTTCATTGCTGCCTCCACAAGATTATGGAACTGAATCACATCTGATAAGACCTAGATGTCTGGACACAGCGTTGCCATCTTTAGGTCTCTGCTGTCCAGAGAAAAGGGATGCATTACACACTTGTCAGAGCTAGGCAGAAATACAGGATCATTTCTGCTCTTCAGACCAACCTGTGCGAGCCTTTTTATTTTGTAACTAGAACAAGATTTGGAGGAAATGATGGAGCTGACTTAGGAAGTTCGGAAGAAACTACTTCCAACCTGGGAAGAATTGCAGTTCTCATCCTGCCAAAACCCAGGAGGCAATTTCCTAGTTCTAGTCTGAAAACCTAAAGGGCCAAGTTTGATGCAGCTCTAGGCGCAGCATTTCCATTTGGACAGCAGAGTGCTGCCTGGGCACGGAGCCACAGCACAACAGGAGGAGTGGCAGCTTTTCTGCTCCCAGTGCTACGTTCTTGCCCTAGAAGATGTCCAGCTCTCCCACCGCTTGTGTCTTACCCCAGGCTCTTCTCCTCCACTCTGCGGGCAACAGAGTGCATCAGGCTAGCACAAGTACGACGTGACTTAGGACAATTTTTCAAACAGTACAACACAAGATCCCAGATCCGATCCATACATCGGCTTCTCCCTCCCTTCTCTCCACCTCAGCTCATCACTGCTGAGTAGGATCTTGTGAAGATTTACTATTTCCAAAATTGACTGGAAACTTTCTTTCAGAATATGTTCCCTGTTAGAAAGCATCATTTCTGATGGGGCCCAGGGAAAAGGAATAACTTAGGAAGAAAAAAACCATGAGTTTTCAGAGTAGAAAACATATATTTTTCACTTGGGAGTATTTTTGTATTATAAAAAATGTGAATTTTTCCTTAAAAATCTCTCCAAGTCAAAATAAAACATTTTGTTTTACCAACTGCCCCCCTTCAAGAAGCCTGATGCTTTTTTCCACAGGCAATTTTTACATTGTTTTCATTCAAAACAAAATTAAACTCGAATTGTGGAATTCTTCACAAGGCAGGCTCCAACTGGGTCTGATTACCAAGCTGTGAAAACTTCAACCCTGGGCTGAGCCTCTGTGCTGCCGAGCACTGTATATTACTGGGTCATGGCTAAGAGACCCAGTCATGCACCAGAGCCAGAGTAGAGGGTTCTGTGTATTATTAGATGCTTCACAGGACTATCTATAAACGCATTCCTACATTAGGAGCCTCTGACTCTAGACATTGCACAAAATATCTCTCTCCCCTTCTCCCAAATGGGCTATAATTCTGCCCTCTTTTTATTCTTTTTTTATTTATTTTAAATTTTGCAAAGTTCTCCCCTTTGTCAATCCCACTTCTGGGATTAGAGACAAAAAGCCAATTATGAGCAAGAATGGCATGTGTATGGAAAACATGCCAGTCACGTTAGTGCTGCTGTTTCTTCCCTTCTTGAGCACAGCTTCCTGAGTGGAGAACCGACGGGGAAGCTGTGGCTGGGACTGCCGGAGGGGACCGTGCCTGAGGGCAGGGAGAAGCGGGCTGAGCCCGTTTCCTCCCACTCAGCGGGTGCAGTTCATTGACAGATCACAGTCAGCGACAGTTTATTCTCTGTTTAGCCATTTAAACGGCTAAGGAAGGCACAGAACATGCAGCGATTCTTACCCTTATTTTCTCTAACTGAACCACATTCGAAAGGACTGAGTAGAAATTTTGCCTTTTTTTTTAAAAAAAACCCCTACAAACTGCAATAATAAAAATTATTCAGCCGCAATTGCAGTGATTCTCCCTAGTCTCTTCTCAGCACACCTACACCGAGGAAGCCATTCACACCAGGGAGGGTGGGCTGCAGCGGGAACCTCCTTCCAGCCCAGCTTGCTACTGCCCCAGGGGGTCCTTGCACCAGGGGATGGGGAGGAATTTATGATGCCGTGATAAAAAGCGATCTTCCTTGTGAATGGATTTGTTGTCGATGTACTGTAACACCCCTAAGTCATCGAAGGAAGGGAATTGTCCTTGAATTGCCACTGGAACCTCTGAAAAGGATTCCAGCAGATTTTTTGGAGAGTGGTGAGGGTTCAGGAGCCTGCTTGAGTTTTATCATGCAAGTCACTCGAACTGAAAACATGCCTGAACACTGAAGTGCTTCACCACAGCTAAGAATGAGGGTCTGCTGTTCTCTAAGACACGGCTTGTGGCTGCCTCCTCCCCAGTGCCTCAGACATAATTCAGATGGCCCCAAGGCAGCAATTCACCCTCACTTACACCACAGCCCAGAAAATCAAGCACAGAAAATTCGAGCTTCAGTCCAGCAGGCCTACGGGAAGACTGCGCTTTGCAACCTGAGACAACCTCCCGGTCATCTCCAAGACATTAAACTCAAGAGCTGCAGCAGTAATCTCAGCTTCCGAACTCTCTGGGAGCATTGCTGTTCTTGTCCAAAAGCAATTCCCTCGGAATTGCTCTGGGCACTGGGCAGCAATTTTTCAGGAAGACCAGATGTTAAGATGTGAATAAAACGAAGTTGAAAATGAAGAGTTTCTTTATACCTGGTCTCTCTACAACAGGATGAAGGGCAGAGTCCACCTGGAAGCTGAGAGGTTTTGCATTTTGCTTTCATGCCTATCTGGTACTTAAACCTTTCCCTCCTGTCTCCTTTCCTCTTGCTGCACCTGCCCCAGCCTCACCGCAGTGGAACTGTCCGCATGGATGGCCGTGTCTGCCTGTGCCCATGGGCACCCTTCACTTGGCATATCACGGGCACTCAGCAGGTGGCTATGCCGAGAACAAATCAGTAGTCACGGTGGCGCAGCAGGCACACCCCATGTGAGCGTGCACACAGGATGCTTCACAGCATAGCAAGGAAAAATTTGCAAGGGGAACAAGCAGTGTCAAACGCGAGCAAATCATTTTTATAAAAGCAGTTCAAGAATTTGAAGAGCAAGATCCCTTTCTGCTTCATGCACCGCATGCCTGAGCCTGGGGGGAATCTCAAAGCTGAAGAAAGCCTGTCCTCCAAGGACTGCACTTGACACAACCCCACAAAGGGCAGGCAGATGGCCCTGGCCGTGCTGAGCGCAGCACTGCAGCAGCCACAGGAGCTGTCAGGCTGGCTCTCAAGGGAACAAGCATCTGTGATAGGGAGGGGCGTCAGGGCTTACCGACCGAGTCTATTTGCAGCACCCATGTTTGCTATCATTGAAAGGACGAGAATGAAAAGCCTCAATTCCCTATATATTGAAGAGTTGACACATAAATCAGAGTGAGCTGAATGCCTGAAGTAGTTGGTGCAAGAAGAGCTATAAATGTAAAATAGGAATTGGTATCGTAGAAGTGCTGACTGTGGTTTGACTTCTGTGTGTGCCTGGGGGAGGCGGGGGCTGCGCTGTCTGCCTAAACCAGAAGTCAGGGATTAAGGTGTTGAGCTGTGTAGAGAATTGAAACTCCCTTTCACAAGGGAAATTTCCAGACGGCTTTTATTCCAGAAAATCATTCCCAACTTCTCCTTCAGGGACATTTCCAAAAGCCTTTCATTTTGATTTCTTTCTTCCCTTTCAGCTGTCATCTACAGTATTATGCAAATGTTTACAATGAAAAATATTAACAATGAAATGGCAAATCCACTCGGAGCACTGAGCACTTCAGCGCTCTCCGAACTGCTCCCTTCCTCCTCCTCAGTCTTCCCCTGTGAAATCCACCAGTTGAGCAGCACATCTGGGTCTCGGAGGAACCCTGGATTCTCGTGGAACTGGTCTCCCGAACCACCTCCCAGCAGCTTCAGTGAAAAGGAAGACAACTGCCTGTCTGCTCCTCTCCTTCACACTCTCCATCATTTCTGTCTCAGTCTGTGTTTGCAGTTCAGCAGTTCCTGGCTTCCAAAGCTCCTCCAGTCTCATTCTCTGCTCAGAAGGGTGATGGGAGAGCAGGAACTGTGTGATTAACCAGGGGCTCTCACTTCGCGTAGCTGCAAGATGCTTGTGAAGGTCAGGTTTCGTTGAACACCCCTTTCCACCCCTCCACACACATACACACACGATCGTAGCCTGGTCTCATCACTGAGATATCTGTCTGGCATCAGACAAGCAGAAAGAGCAAGGCTGTGCTGTGCAGAGACACCGCCAAGTCCCGAAGGCAGGGTGATCGCACCCACTGCTCCGCAGCCCGATGCACTGCTGGATTAGGCAGCTCCCAGGCCCAGGGCAGTTTAGAGACACACAGGGCTAGTTTAGAGAAACAACTGGAACACCAGACACGCTAGTTGGGACAGAGCCACAGGACCTTCACTACCTGCACCTAGATGACAAAAGCTGGACATCCCTTGCATCAATACTGTCCTTGTGTCCAGTGTTCAAGTGTTCAGGGTCCAGAGAAAGAGTGGGGGATTCTTTAGTTGAGTAACAACTTTATTCTGGCTTTGTGCCTGAGGGTTTCACTTAGCACAGAACACAGTACAGAGTGGAAACTGTTTCCTGAAGCACCCCTGCCACATACTTGTTTCTCAGATGTTAAAACTTCGAGTGTTATTTAAGACTTTTGCTAAATCCCCCTCCCCAAATCCTTCTTTCTGCATAGCTGTAATGTACTAAGGAACCTGCTCTTGGTCTGGCTGTGGAATATTTTTAAATTTAAAATTTAAAAGCTTGTACCTGCTTACCTGCTTTTTCAATAGAAAACAACTTTCCTTTATTCCATTGTAGGCAAACAGTTCCCCAGACCCTCCAAAAAAATGACAGAAAGCCCCCTTAAAGAAAACTTCGTTCCAATTTATAAGTGGCAGAGATTCACTGAAGGACAGGGGACCACAGCCCCTAATTAGAGACTCTCAGCAGAGCTCTGCTCACAGGGATTTGCATCACAAGCTCTCCCCTCCTGCTTATACACCATCCAGCCCTGCAGGGAGAAGCGTGCCAATACCGGGCAGGCAGTAAACAAGGCATCAGCCTTTCTCCCCCTCTCCCCCAGCCTTTCTCCCCCTCTCCCTCAGGGCCCTGTCTGATTGTTTCAGCCACATACTCCTAGAAAACTCGAAGGCTACGTATCTCTGGGAATTTCACCTCACCTGCACATCTAGGCCCTGAAAGCAGAAGACATCAACCATCCAAGCCACCTGCCCCTCCCTCCCCACCTAACTGCACTAAATTTCAATTGGCAAAGCTGGGAAGAAGCCTAGGGCCCCCTATCCTCCCCTCAGAATAAATAATGAATGGTTTCCAGAGGACCCGGAGCTATTTGTATCTGAGCTGCAAGAACCCATAGTGAACAAAAGGCCCTGGGAAGAACCAAACAGTGACTATGATGTAAATGGAGCAAAGCTGGGGGCGATGGGGTGGGAAAAGAGAGGGTTTAGAGACAATTATATGAGTCTTTAAAAAAACAAACAGGCAACACCCTGGAGAAGTGTGCTTTAGGAGACCGTGCTGAGCTTGTTCAAGGAGTGCATGTACTGGTTGAAGGAAGGATGGGAGCGGGAAGGGAGGAATGCTCTTCCTGCCATCATTACATCTCTTTTCTGTTAAAGAAACCGAGTGGAGTGCAGGAGAAGCAGAAAAGCCAGCTGTGGGCTGAAAGGCCGCTCCAAGCATCCTGGGGCCCGTGCACGGATCGGTTAAGTTCAGGCTGCTCCTGCTCCATGAAGCTCCCAGGCTCTTACCTCCTTCACTGATACGATAGATCTGAGCACATGCTTAAGCATTTGACTGAATCTGGCTCCTCTAGCAGAGCCTGCAGATTTGTTCTCCATGCTGCAACAGGGTGGTTGTGATGCTGAAGTATCAGGGCTCTGTGTCACAGCCCAGCCCATCCAATAACCCAGGCCAATTCCTGGCCTTCTGGCAAAAGCAAAGGATCTCAGGGACTCAAGAGTTTTAGTTATTTGCTGGAAGGTTTGTTTGGTCTTTAAGTACAGCTGTGCAGGCAGATTAGGGACATGTTGATCTGCCAACCCAGTCCTCAACAAAACACCAAAAGCTCCAGCCTGTAACAAGAAGCTGGTCTGCTAGGCCAGATAATTAACAGCAACGAACGGCCCTCAGTTGGACCAACTTCCAAGAGCTGCATTAATTTATATCAACCATGAAACTTGGAGGAATATGTGCATGAGGACCTGATCCACACAACTGGCAAGGACTGATGCTGGGATCAGGCAGCTGAATGCAGGAGGCATCTGAAGGATGCTACGACGATTGCAATCCATGCTGAGAAGCTTGCCAGGCTGTAGCAGCCCTGCGCACCTGCTTGGAAATCCCTGCTGTGCAAGGCGGTTGAGCTCACTGACCCCAATGTTCTGTCGCCCATTTTACTTGGAAATCCAAAGATCCTCTACACTTAGCTTTGATTCATCACCCAGCAAAGACCAGCTCCAGGAGTGACTGATCAGAACTTCAAAGCACAAGGAAGCGTAGATACTAGAGAATGGTTCAAAATCCATTTAATCAGAATTCCCCAAGATATGTCTGCTTTGCTGTGTGAGAAAGGAACATTCTCCTCTTCCACTTTTCTGTATCCAGTAATCAAAGGAATCAAATTGTTTGCAAACCAAGACAGTGAATGGAAATCTGACCCTGAACTTTGTGAATATTCATGTCTAACGAGCCACATGAGTTTATCCCCTAACGAGTCATTGCTCAGAGCAAAACAAGAGTTTTCAAAAAAGCTAGAAGGGAATGTGAGGGCTTGAGTCCCTCCCTTCTCCGAGAATGCCTGGATGGTTTGGGAATACAAATGCCATTGAAAATCAGGTCTATCAGGAAGGGATTAATTTTGCCTACCTTTAGTCATTTAGCTTCCTTCCGCATAAATGGTATCTCCAGCAGATCTAAACTGTTTTAGGTGCTTATCTTAGGATGAATAAATCACCTTCTACAGGTACTGATTTCTTTCCATTAACTGTACGCAAGCCCAAACAGTTAAAAGTTAGAGGAGATGATTCTTGTCCGTAAGCAAAACATCATGTCATGTCTCTAACTCATCCAAACTCCTTAGAAAGCCTTGGTTTCCACATATATTGTACAAAGGGGCTTTGAAGGTGCTATTTTTTGCTGCAACTGCTCAAAAGAATAATTACAAACATGATACTGATTTTATTGTTGCTTGATCTATCAATTCTTTTCCTCTTTGACTCGTATTTCAGGTTCTCCTTTCCTCTTCTTAAAAAGGGGATTTGGGAGTCGGGGAATGGAATGGGGTATTGCTTTTGGAAAAAAATCTGCACTGATTTTTATGTAAATTAAACCTTCCATATGTACAGACTCCGGGACATTGTTCCAGTCTGCTGCAGCTCTGTTTATTTTGATTGATTTTAAGGCTGTGATGAAAATAATTTTTTAAATTAAAGGAAAATAAGAATAAAAAAAAAGAAGTCTTTCTTAATGGGTTTTGCATAACTAGAATCAAGTGATGTTTCCAGGACTAACGTCAAGCACTTTTTCATGCTGATGAACTGGATTGCTCCACAAAAAGTCTTTTGCAATGGAAGGGCTACGCTCCGACCCAGTGAGACGGATGGCAGTAGTACAAACCAGTGTGTGTCACTGTTTACACAAGGTAAGGGCAGTGATCAACATTCCCTGTTAATGCTGCAACAGCATTGCTGGCAAACTCACGCAAGTCACCTCCTTATAGTTGTATTAAAGCAGTGGTTAAGGTGGGAAAGGCATTTAGTTTCAATTTTAAAAGTACTGAACCACTTGAGAACCACGTGTGACCTCTTGCAACCCGGGCAGCGCCAACAAGATGCTGGCCTCCCCAGTGACGCTCCTCATATTTCAGAAAGCCTATTGCAGTGCTGCTATGAGTTGAAGCCTTTAAAAAAGCCAGCAGAAGCTCTGTTTCATGCTGAAAACCAGCAGAACAGCTGAAAGGTCACGAACAACAGCTGGCAATGCTGCGTACCTGGTACGCCCAAGCAACCCTGCCCAGCCTTTCAGACAGGATTCAGTAAGTCCCTGAAGTTTCTAAGAAGGACTGTGTTTTGGGGACTGGGAGAAGAGAGGCAGATGACGAGGGAGGTTACCAGAGGGCAGACAGCAGCTAACAGCTCAGCGGGGACTCTGAATATTTCCTCCCTAAACCTTTGCCATTAACAGAAACCTGGTTTGGGCTTGAAGAAGGGAGTGAGTTCCTGTCCCTTCCAGGTTACTGTCAAAGCCTCCTCTAATGAAGAGTAAGGAGGGAGAGGTCTTAACTTGGGTAAATTTAGGACTCGCTGTAGCTGAGGGAAGGCCAGCCACAGAGCCAGAGTTCTCTGCCACGGCAAGGTCCAGTCTGCAGCACGCCAGCTGCCTTCCCCCCCGGCCCTCACTGTCTCCTTAGCAGAGGAGATGTGGCTACTGTTTTATCCAGCACCCACTGCAGCAGCACAGCCCCATCGGGACGGGGCACTAGGCACTATTTATTTCACATACACTGCCAGAGAGTCATCAGATCCTACAGTACCACTGGCTTCATCTTTCACATCGCAAGCTCAAACCCTGGACATTTTACAGCTCTTAGAACTACAGTTCCCTCCTACATGTTTTCTTAAAATATGCAATAACATGCCGCACCCAGCAGTATGAGAATCAAGGCAATTTTTTGTTTCTTTTACTACTATGACCTACCTCAATGTCTGCTCTCACAAGATCAGTGTCACAGAGGTATCTAATGCTGTCAAAAAGACCCCTCTTGAGGCTCACAGAGGGTTTAAGTAACACTCAGAGGTGTCTGGGCCACGCTGGCCGGGAGCAGACGGGGCAGCAATGCAGGAGCGGGCAGGACGGGAGGCAGGAGGCAGTGCAAACTCACCGAGAGCAGAGCTCACGCCCAGGTGTCAGGCACTGTACAGCTCTGAGCAGAGCGTTCTGCCTCTATTTCCCAGATATTTTCACTCACCAATTCCTGTATCAGATTTAATAACCTGGGCTTGAATTTGAACTTTGTGCCTTAGCAGAATTCCATGGAAGGATATTTCTCTTTACCAGTGTCAATAAAATCACTCTATCTGTTGGTAACAAAGGACAAGGTTTGCTCTCTGTGACCTCTTCAACACTAACTGGTAGTTTGCAGAAAGAAAGCGTACAGGCTGTTTTTACAATAACAGTGATCCAAGCGGAGATAGGAAGAACAGGTTGGAAAAATAGATTTAAAATACACAAAAAGGCATTAAACTCTTCCACGGTTTCCACGATTTCTAGGCTTGCTCTTAAAGCCTAAGAAATGTTCTAATTCTTGGTTCGTATTTCAGCAACCTCACCTGCATATGCCAAGTCTTACAGACTGGTTTCAAAAAATCACTCTCTCAAAAATCAGATGGAGAATAAAAACATTCAACAGCTGTAGGAGTTGGCCTATAGGATTTCCACCCCCACTGATGGATTTGCAAACCCTACTCTCAATTTATAAGTCTGAGCCTAGTTCTATTAACCCTGCTGCAGATTTACAGATCCTATTAGAGATTTACAAATCTCACCAATCCACCCTAAAGGAAAAGTTCTGATTTATAAACCCACATGTTATGCTTAGGCAACAAGGCCATGTCATGATAAATAACCAGCTGTATAAACTTGTTCCCGTATTTTTTTTTATCTCGGACACACTCAGTCTGAGCTGTCTGTCGCGATGATGCAGAGTCCGATGAAGAAGGAGGTCTCCACAGGGAATTTTTCTCCCCAAAGATATTGCAAAAATATTTGCTAGATAGACAGATACATACATACATGCATACATAGATCTATTCACTACTCTCACTGTGACACCGTGGCCTCTCCCCACCCCAGGACCTCAGGTACCTGATACACCTGGTCTGCCTGAGCTGCGAGACACCAGCAGCGAGTTTGGCACCTGGGGTGGCAGCAGGAACCACGCTCCACGACACAAACTGCCAGGCCCTTTTTCAATGCACATAATCTGTGGGGCAAAACTAACCACAGAACAAATGTGGCAACAGGTCCGTTGCCATTCAGTTGCCAGGTGCACGAAAAAGCTGCCTGGTGCTTTGTGATAGAAAAACCTTAAAAAGTGCTGTGTTCAGGACTCGTTTGGATAAGGCCTCAGAAATTCAAACGTTGTTCCAAGATATTTCAGAAGTCTGAAAAACAGGCTGGACAGATTTTCCTGCATTGAGATAGTCTGGAAAGACCTGAAGAAAAGCTCTCTCGTTTTCCAAGGCTCTGTGTTAAATCTCATGCAGAACTTAGAAAAGCAGAAGTAGTAACTTGAAAAATAACTGACAACTGTCTCTGCTGGACTAGTGAAGCAATAGAAATTACAAACCCTCTGAGAAGAGCTTTAAGGAGCCGATACAGAATTCTTTTTGCCTGCTGATGTCTCTAGCTTTTTAGGAATCTCACCTCTGGTTTCCCCCTTCTTGCCCTATAAATCGCTTAGCTTCCCAAAGTATCTGTTTGTGGACATTTATTCTGGTCTTTACTTCCAAGATAATCTCAGCATTCCAGTATCAGCCTCCGCTCCCCTTCCTGTCCTCGTTCTTGCATCTGATCACCTCTCCTTACCCCTTGCTAGTTTTCTCCACCTCTGTTTCTCTGCTCCCTCCCTGCCAGCCCCATAGATGGTCCCCTGCCTTTGATGGCATTTCCAAAGACGCTGGCATGTTGCAATGAACCGTAATGGAGCTTCAAAGCCAAAGAGAGCACAGACATTGCTTTGTGCATCGCACACCGTTTTTGTGGGTCTATCCATGCGGGAATAACATTGCACAAAGAGGGCATGCTTGGCCAACAAGTCTGCCATTCCCAGAAAGGGCTGGCTGTATTGTCCAGTAAGTCAATTATGTCGGCTCTGGAGACAAAAAATCGTATCATTATAAGAATAAAGAGCACCCTGGCAGAGCAGCACAGAAAAGAACAATTTTGAAGCCTGTTAACGGCCAAGAAATCTTGCTTATGCACAACTCTGCACAACTGTGCCTTGAAAACACATGCAAGATGGGGAGAGAAGGGAGGTTGAGAAGAGGTATTTCCCCTTACACTTCAAGGAGATCAGATCGGGTCCTGGATTCTTAGTTAAGATGTAGGCAAAGTGTCTCCTATAAAAATAGCTGCAATTTGCTTGACAAATGCCGATGAGCGTGTGAGTGTTGTTTTGCTTTGCTTGTCAGCTGCCACTCCGCAGGCAGCGAGCTCGCTTCCCTTCACCCTCTCTGTCTGCTTCTCCTTCTCCGTCTCCGCTGCCTGCTCCCTCTCCGCAGCCAATCCCCGGCACGCTCCAGCTCCCAGCCAAATAAGGAGAAGCAGCGCGAGGAACCCCGGGCGCGTGCAGGCACCCATGCACCCACCCAGCCGAGCAGCTGAGCCAAAGCGGCTTTTTTTGGCTATTTCCCCCTCCCCGGCTCAAAGACAGGCAAAGCCCCTTCTCCCTCCCTCTTCTGCCTTTCTGAAGAAATAAGGGAGAGACACCTGGGGTGTTATCGGTACACGACAGTCTGGGAAGAGAGGTTTGAAAAACAAACAAAAAACCCCACTGACAACAGAGGGCCGTGCATCAGCCTGCAGCTGAACTGATTTGGAAAATAGGCAGCGAGAGAAGCTGTCACAGCGCGCGGCAAACCTGCCCACAGGAGCACATTTCAGGGCGCAAAGCGCGCCCTGCTCTGCAGATCAGCACCACCGGGGCTGCTGTCTCTGCAGGCAAGGGGGACTTGTCCTTAAGTTTTACCCACCGCATGTTTTGAGGGAAACCAAATTTTAATCACAAAACCAGTAGCTCTTGTCTGTGAATCCTTAAAGATCTTTCATTAACCAGCCCCCTGTCACATAGAGAATCAGTCTGCCTCCTCCACCAGCCTCCTCTCCCTGCTCTCCCCAAGCCTGTACATTTAAAGCTGCAAAGCAATTCAGTCTTAGCAGCAACCATCTACTCTGGTCCCGCAGCAGGTCTGGAGTACAGGGACGTGCTGCTCAGCGTCAGATGATGCCCTTCTAGCTCTTAAAAAAGCATTTCAAAGCGGAGACCCTGGCAGAATGGGGGAGAACAGCAAGGTACAAAGTTGGATTTTCAGCCTTGCAGTGCTTAGATCAGCAGTGAATGGAAACTGTCTTCATCTTGTGACTTGTTCAGCCGTCAACAAAGCCAAGGGGGTGTGAATTGAAGATTTTCCACAGACTCTTTTGATGAAAACAATGACAAAATTTATATTTTCAGTTGATTTTTCCACAGAAGTTGGGCCTTTTGTCAAATGAGGCAAACCCAAAATATTTCAGTTTTTAAATTCTTCTGCAGTGCCTCAAGGGAGTTGTAGTTAATTTGCTTTGCGCTCCCCTCTTGGGCTGGGAGTCCCATGCAGTCTCCATCCCTCACACCGCATTGTGGTGGGCCTTTTTTGGAGATGGGAAGACAGCCTCATAGCTGTGGCCCATAGATCATTTTCACACTGTCCTAATTCTTCTTGAGAAAAACAAAGAAAACAAAATAGCATATCTGAAAGTCTTATGGTGTTTTTTCTATCAGGATCCTCTTCCAGCACATGCATGATCTTCTCCTTCCACTTAGCAAGACTGGAGGGACAGAAGAAATGTGGCCCCCGTAGGTAAGAAATCATGACGGTTATGGTGAGAACTGTTGACAGCCCGTTGGCCTCAGAGCTTCGAGGAGACAGGGACCCTTGCAGTCACATGTGTCTCTGGTCTTTAATCGTCATTTAGCGGAGGATGAATGAACCATGAGGAAATCTGGTTACACACATTGTCAACTGTGTGGCACACGCAACCTGGACCAGCACCAGGAGCAGAAGCTGCTGTGGTTGTCACAGCCTCAGGCAGATTAGGCTCCTACTAGCCTTGCCCCAAGAATTTAAGTGGGTGGGAAAATTAGGAATCTGACAATCTTGCTTGTGCTACGGATGTTGAGAATGTTTGGCCACCATTTTGGTGACGCCTCTGTGGTGGCTGCCACCTTGTTTGACACTGATGATCAAACACACGATCTCCACATATAACAGTTATTGCTGAAGCCAGTGCTGCTTAGCTGGTGCTGTAACAGACTACTTGTACCCTCTGTGGAATTAATAGGCTGTCCCATGTCTTATCTTCATAGGTTGCTAATGCCCTTCAGAATCAAGAACTCAAAGCAAGCATAACAGGCCAGATAAAGACAGCAGCTGCAAAATTTCTGAATTACTGCAAGGCCTCTTTAAAGCAAAAGATGACTATTAAGAGGCTTTTGGTAGCTACAAATAGAATTTACACACACTTTGGGGCAACTTTCACACTGCTGGAGTGAGGTAAAGGACTCTGGTATAAAGAAGAAAGAGGCCTGTGGTATTTAAATAGCAGTGGTCCACATCCTGGAATTATATCTTACAAAAGCAGTTCACACGAATAAAATTTTGGTGGATAAAGTCATATTTATCCAGCAGTTTCCAGTCTTGGAGCCTTCCACTGCATTAAGGGGAAAAAAAGCCCCCAAACCCCAGAACAGAGCATGAACAATTGTGACTCATGCCAGAGGGTTCTCAGTCTGGTGAAGTGGGTGGATAAATACAGTTTTCTGATATAGCTGATAGTTCCTGCTGCACAGAAGTATTTCTTGGAGTTACTGATGAAGGAAACTGCAGAAGTTGTTGTGTTTTTTTCTCTAATAAGGCAAATGCCTTAAAAAGATAAGGCAAGATCTATTTCTGGAGGTCCGCAGAAGGTGGAAAGCTATATGCCCTCTGCTATCCCAACTGTGATGGTAAAATATGGTTGAATAGTATGTTCAGAATACACTTGGAATAAAATCAATGGGATTCAAACGCACTCCATTATGTTACTGGAGCTGGGTGAATTATTTTCTGGACGCTTGTATCAGCAGCTGTAGATGAATACCCAGTCATTTAGGCTGGGGAGCAGAGGGTGGCCTGGAGCTTGCTTGCACGACTGTGTGCCTTACCAATTTTACCCCCATGAGGCAATTAATTTGATGTGTGGACCGTTGAACTTTTGAAATAAAATGTTCCTCTGGAGATGCCCATCTTTCCAGTGATCATAGAGGGGGTGTTGACAACTAGGTTACTAACGTCGAGATCCTGTAAATTACCTGCTCAGAGAAGTGCCAGGGATTTACAGCCTGTTAAGTGCATGTAAATGGGCAGCTATCTGCCATGGAGAAAAGCTCTCAACAGAGCGGAATGCACTTACACTGAACTCACTTATCATGACACTCCATTTTTCAGTAAATTTTGTGAAAATCTTACACTGTTTTGAAAACTGCAGTGTATTGAGAAGACAGTTTTATTTCTGCAAATTTCCTGCTTCGAGGGAAGTTGCTCTACAGGTAAACCTACTTAAGCATATAGGAATATATTTGTCTTGAATCCCTCAAGTCTTTCTGCTCTGTTACTGAGAGTTGTCTCTTACTAATGGAAAGCACGGTGCTTCTATCCTTGGAGTATTGGAGTATTGAAATCCTTTTCCAAGTCCCAAAAGGGAGAGGAAAAAATAGAAAATAGTTTGACCTACATTCACAAGAATAATTATTGACTTAACAAGTTCCAACCAGTTTTTCAAATTAAAGCTCAGCAAGAACAGACCCACTTCCCTAAAAAAAAAAAAGGAAAAAAGGAAAAAACTCAATCTTATTATATGTCAGATGTACATGTACATAGTGATCATATGTAAATATATCCCTGGAACATGCATGTATGAATATTTGTGCGTGCTTCTATTTCTTTAGGAAGGAATTCTCTTTTGTGATATGTTATATAGCGCCTTGCAGTGTGGGTCTCTGGTCTTTGACTGGCAATTTCTGCACACTCTCAGTCCACAGGAAGATGTATGGCAGGATATGTACAGCCAAGCAGGCTATAGTCCTTCTTTGGAACCTATGTGAGCAGTGCTGGGAGCACAACTGTGAACCATTAACAAAAACTGCCCAAGAAGGGCTCGTTTAGCACTTCCCTCTTGTGACCATATGGACCAGTGGAAGCCAGAAATCCAGCAGCTGTGGATTCAAGAGTTTCAGGATTATACCTACAAACAATCAGCATCGGAGACACTGCTTGTGAGACAGAAAGAAGAAAAGGCCTTCAAATATCAATACGTGAGGCTGGAGTTAAAAAGAAAGTAGCAAGGAAAAGCTGAAAAACTAATGATTAGCATTTGTGCTCTGGGATCTCTTTCCTATATCCTACCAAAAACTCTCAATGACATCAACATCTCCATTAGTGTCCCGAGTCCACAGAAATCTGTTTTGAAGGTACTTTCTCTTCAAGGCTCCTTTCTGACTTCCAAGATTCTGCTTGATCCCAAATCAAGACATAGGCGTATGATACAAAATATTATTAATTATAGATCTGATCCTGCCTTAGGCCAGACAGATGGATTGGATGATTTATTATGGCCAATTCCTAATTTTGATTCTGTAATGAATTAATTGTAACTGATTTTTAATAACAATCCCAGTTAATCATTATATAGAGGGCTTTTGTTCCTAAACACTAACCTTGGACAGGTGTTTGTATCCCTAATCTGTCACCTCAAGAAAAAGGTATCATACTTACAGATATGATTCAGGGAAACTTCCCTGTTCAACACAATACTTAAACAGATGCTTAATTTGTCATGGGCTTAAGTGCTTTCCTGAATTAGGGCTACCGAGAAGGAAACAGTATCATACACAAAGCAGAACTAATTAATCTCCTGATTATTTTGCCATTACTAGGCTCAGTTTTTAGTAGTGAGCTTGGGTGTTCCATTACATCACAGGTGATTGAAAGTGGCAGTGATTGGATTAGGATCCACATTTTTACTAATATTTGTATGTGCAAACACAGGCAGGTTCATTTCTCCATCTAAGAAAAATGCTGCACAGTCCTATTTATTTTTATACAGTGTCTGCCATGCAAAAGAAAGAGAGCAGAGACACAACTTAATCCAGCAG
The DNA here is from genome assembly GCF_000690835.1 of Fulmarus glacialis. NCBI lineage: Eukaryota > Metazoa > Chordata > Aves > Procellariiformes > Procellariidae > Fulmarus > Fulmarus glacialis. The sequence continues at coordinate 77,015 of NW_009231377.1, forward strand.
CTCACAGCCGAGACAGACAGCAGTTAAGTGATAACATGTACCCATATGGAACAACTATTGTAAAGAGCTATTACTGAGCGTCCGGGAAAGGAATGACACAAAAGCTAAGAGAACCACTGATTATTTTAAATCCAGCCTCTAAAAAAATAGTCCAGCACTCAGAAAAGGCCTTTGAATGATAATGAGAGTTTACTCTAAGATTCTACTATAACACTTCTGGGGTATGAAGTGAGGATGACTTACGTAATGTCACTAAAATCAATGGCAAAGAAAGGGCTCAAACCTCAGTTTTAAGCAAGTGACCACACCATGGAATCACTCTGAAGACATCAAAGAAAACCTCCTCTGTAAGTAAGGGCAAACGAAACCTCATTCACAACCCATTTTTATCCATGATCTCAACACTGCTGTGGGATCTAAAACCAGATCTGATTGAGTTGCTATCCTTAAGTTCTTGGGTGTATTGCACAATCAGGGGGGTTTGCACCGTGGGCAGAGAGCAGACGGGACTCTGGAGACTGCAATGGGATGGTGTTACTAACGTACCTACCTTTCCTGCAGGCTCTCTACATCTTCCAAATGAGCCACCAGTCAGCCAGACCATCCACAAGATGTTTAATCCCTTTTCAAGCTATAATGGGCCTGGGCTGAATTAATTCTGCAGGTGAAAGTCATAACGCAGTCTCAGCTCTCCTCAGACAGAGCACCCCTCATTTGAGAGCAAGTTACAGAGCTAATTAATAGGAATGCAGGAATTGCTAGCCTGGATGAGACCCAAAGCCCATTAGTTCAGTGTCTTATATCCAAACCAGACCAGGACTAGATGCTTTAGTGGAAAGTGTGAGACTCTGCTTCCCAAATTTGGCCACCTTAAGAGACCGGCTTAGAACCCAAAGCAGGAGGATTTCTATCACTTGTGGAATTGCTGTTATGACTCATCAAATCTTACCACATTCTTGGCCTCCAGGTTTAGGAGTTTCCACTGCCTCAATACATTGCCATTACTGTGGGGACTCTCCGCTAGTTGTGGACGGCAGGGTTCTACTGGAGATGGGTGAGCCAGCCAAATAACCGCACAGACCTCACACTTTTTTACAAGCACTTAACACACGAGAGAGTCACTCACTTTGCACGCACTAGTTCTTTTAAAGACTGACTGCTTACCTAGCCTGGGTTATTCCACTTGATCTTTTTTGAATACTAGGGCAGAACAGGTATTTTTTGTTCTAAAAATTTCCATAAATCCACATATTTAACAGTTAATATTCGCTGGCCAGAGGTCTCCTCAATTAGCTCTTGGAGGACACTTTGTGTAAGCTTTGTAGACTGGCTGTTTTAAACAATTTTTCCTACTTGCTGTTATCTGTTACTAATGAACTGGAAAATAGCGCATCATCATTGTATGATTCTGGCACATCATTCTTGATTCTTTCCGAACTCCAATGAGAAATATTTATTAAAAATTTCTGGCTTTTTCTGCATAATTATGAACAGTGTTAGCGTCTCCATCTATTAAAAGTCTTGGATTGTTACTAGGATTTCTTTTCTCTAAATACAATTTTAAATATACCTTATTTTGTCCTTAAAACTGACAGCCAGGAATTTCTGTCTTAAGTTGCTTTTCATGCACTTCATAAAATTAATTCATATTAATTGCTCTCAATCCCTCCATCCCCTCATTTCTATTTGTTACATATTGCTTTTTTGTTCTAATTGCTGTCTTTGCACCGAGTCTGTGCCAGATGGACTCTCTTGAAGGAGGAATTATGGCTCTTTGGCAACTTAATGCTGTCTTTTTACAGACTCATCCACGTTAATTTGTGTCTTTCTGTGTGAAATCTTTTGCTGTCGGTTTTGACTCACAGTTTCCTTCACCTTTGGGAAGTCAGTCCTGCGGCAGTACATCACACGCTGCTGTGTTCTGGTTGGGACAGTCCTCTCTTTGCCTGTATTGAATGTCACCAGGTCACAACCGCTGAGCACCCCCGGCCGAACTGCCTGCTCGGGTTGGCTGCGCCACTGGCGGTGGCCTTGCCCCCACGCTGTCACTTTGTCCCCTGGGTCTCTCGGGTTGGCCGTATTCACCGATTTGCATAACCAGTGTGCAGCACTCCCGCCAATCACCGTGCAATATGTAAATCCCTGCGTTCGGATTGGTTCATGACTGTTGTCTGCCAAACGAGGGGCAAAAGAGCACGTAACCATATTTCTCCCCAAATCCTCCTGAGCAGACACTAATCTTTCCTCTCTCCCTGGCGAGCAGAGACTTCCAGCCCACGTCCCCGTCTCTGTCCCCATTCCCGTCCCCTCCGGCCACCTGGATCCTGGCTAAGGTTTTGTTGGGTTTGAACTTCCCTCCTGTGTCACAGGGGGTGCTGGGCGGGCGGAGGGGAACCCCCAGGAAAAGGCAAGGAGGCAGCAGAACCGCAGGGGCAACACCACTGAGCTCCTTCACTCTGCTAATGTCACCTTTGGCCATCTCCAGGTGCCAAAGCTCCGGGAGACACCTGTCCTGGCTGAGTTTTGGTGGAAGCGGAGGATCGCGGGAAGCTGAAGCCGGCTGCGGGCAGCTCCCGGACTTTGGATGCTTGATATCCAGGTCATATGTCAGACAGACTCCCCTGTTTCCTAACTCTTCCCTTTCTCAGTTACTTTCTCTTCCTTTATTCCCTGGAGGGGATTTGGGAGAATCCTGGGGTTTCTACACCTTTCCAAATTTGTTTTGGAGCACAAGCCAAAGTGGTTCTCCTCTGACTGCCAGGAAATGGCAGCTGGGATAAATGATGATATTAAGGAAAGCAAACTGATGAAAAACCATATATATATACACATATATGTATACTTATGTTTTATATGTATACTTTTATAGATACATATATCCCCAAATGATTCGGGAATAGCAGACACTAAAAGGGCTAGTGGAAACTGTAATAAGAGATGTATCGACAAGCCTGGAAGCCTGGTTCCGGCCATCCAGTGTTTGTTTTCAGGAACTAGAACGCACGGTGTGAATTGTGCAGCGAGCATTCAGCACGAAGCAGTCGGCATTTCAAAAATGCTTCCGGTCCACTGGGGTGAAACCAAGCTCCAGGAACACAGCTCAGAGCCGGCAGCTTCTCAGTTATTAATTCCTTAGCAACTTTGCCCAAGAAACTTGATCTCCGTGTCCCAGTTTCCCCTGTCTGTAGGAAGATAATAATCCCTCATCTACCTATAAAAGGATGCGGTGGGGTTGATTAAGAAGCAGTCAATGCACAACACGTTCGTTTACAAGGCACAGCCCATTAACTAGAAGAGCTGTTCATGGGAGTTACTAATAAGTCTCAGAGCATGCCTCCACACTAGCACTAGTATTCCTTCCCTTCGTCTGAGGTCAGAGGTGGTGTTTTGACACTTCTGCTGTTTAACATGACATCTGGTATGGAAAAGGTTGAAAACTGTAGCTGTGAGTTATACTTTTTGGAAATGTTTCTATCAGCATGGCACAAGAATGGCAAATCATCTGCTGTATTTTCAGACATATCTATTTTGTTTGACTTTATAAAATGTCCCTGAGGGACTGAAAACTATAATGAGCCTTACACTGCATTAATTTTTAATGGTTTAGACAACTCTTTTGCTCTGTTTTGCTCTGTTTTGAAACAACTATTCCCTGCTTAGAGGGAAGTTAGTTTTTTTTTTTTAAATCTTTATAACTTTTCTGAATGTTTGGGAGAGGTCAGACAAGCCAGAGTTCAAATGCTGGAGATCAGACCCTCATGACACTAGTAGCTTGGGAGTTATGCATATAAATGATTATTGCTTCTTCCAAAAACCCTCCCTTCAGGCTGACAGAAAGGAGACATTGCATAGCTCTGTGGTTAGAATAAAGAGTTCATACATGCACGATAGGCAGACAGAGGGTATTATTCAGAGCTGTAAGAATTAGTGGCTTACAATCTGATATTGAACAGTATGCAAAGGACCAGCATTAATTGGAACTATCCAGCAGAGATGTGGACATAATTATTTAAAGGACTAACTCTCAACAGATGGACTTAGTCCTGGCAAATGCATAGCATAACTATCTAAAGAGGAAAAATGCAAATGCCCTAGAAAGGAATTATTATTTTGAAGGATGCAGGCAGCCTTTGGCTGTTAGGTGGCAGAATTTTTCTTTCCATCCATGGAGAGCCTGAAGATTAGTATCTTTAACATTTTTCTTCAAAAATCTGTTCACCTGGTGCTCTGTGCCTGCCAACTTCACAAGCCTACGAGAACCAGCAAGAGGTCTTGATTGATTGGAAGAAAATCAGCGTGATGGTGACGACGGGTGCTGTGAGTACAAGCCAGAGGACGGTGACTTCCCTCGAGATTCCTCGTAAGGCAGGTTGTGGGGTGCTGAGATACAGTGCCATGAAGGACACAATAAGCACACATCTGAGACAGGTGGGGAGGCAGACACAACTGAGAACTTGGGAATTTGCATAATGGTCCTCCTGTTCTTGACAGCCTTGTGATCATATGGCATCACCCTAAAGATACTCCCCTTGGCCATCAGATCAGACATCTTAGATCCAGTAGAATGGGGAAACTTCCAGGGGGGAGAGAAACAGCAGAGATGGCTAGACAATCTCTCAGCTGAGGGGTGCTTCAGGGAAAGATGATACTTCACCTTTTCCCAACCAGGAATTCCAATTCATAAGCAGATGGCTCTGCTAGATCCCTCTGTGTTCTCAGTATTCATAAATGGGCTGAAGAAATCACAATTTTAATTCAAAAGCTTTTCATCACCAGATGAAGCCCTGTGGCTAATGATAAAAAGGAAGGACAGTTTTATAACCAAGAATATCTTCCTTTCCTCATTAAGCTGCTGATACTTAAGCACATGCATATTTTTGGTTGCATCTAGTTCCCTAGCCCCATAACTTTCAGTGTGGATTGTTGGATCGCCTCTTTAAATAGGATACTCATGGACAGACATTACTCCATGCTAAGAGTAGCTCCAGCTAAAAGCTGCCCCTGCCTTCTGAGCAGACTCTGTGCTTCAGGTTGGCCTCAGCCCTCTGTCTTAGTGTGCTTGGCGAGTTAGCTTGCTCCCCAAGGGACGGATCTTTGTATGTGAGTAGGGAAGAAGACAAAGCAGAGAGCAAGGAATCAAATAGAGTATACCAAACCTAACCCTAGCAGGCCAGTGGCCGGGGCTTTCCTTCATCTCTGTCAAGCTCTCACCAGTACTTCTTTAGTGCCTATTGTTGTAATACCCAAACAAGTAGAAAATACTGACGATGCTGAATGTTGAGAGAGCCTGAATGTATGAGATGGAGAAGTAGCATTGCCTAAAGGTTAGAGCCAGCAACTGGGAGGCAAGCCTGGTTTCATTACTGTTTATGCTGTAACATAAGTAAGTCACTTGATTTCTTCAGAACAGCCTCCCACTTCCTGTGAGCCAAGTGTTCTTCCTTCCAACCCACTTGCTGCTATATATAATCTCAGCCCTGTCTACCTTTTTTGCAGTCCAATCTGGGAGTCATGCTTCCCAGAAATCATGAGATGGCATTCAAAATCATGCAGGTTCTTGGAAAAGCATGGTTTGAATGCCTGTTCTTGGCCGCTTGCTTTCTGATCTTTTATAGGTCACAGAATCACTTTTTTTTTAAGTCTGTTGGCAGGAAATCAAAATGGTAAAGTTCTATAAACAAGAAGCCTGGCTCATAAAAATAACATTTGGCCTCTGTATGTCAAATATATCATTAGGAAAATCAGTCTATCTGTCTCCTTGTTCAAGTAAGCTAAGCAAATTTGCCTTCTGCCATCTGCTTCCTCTCTACTTTCAGTGAAGAGTTAACCTACCAGCTAGTCAACAAGAGGCAAAATCACAGATAAATCTGACTGTATGCTATTGGGAAAATAATGGTTTGTAGCAGCAGCCTCTATTATGTAATAGTAAAGTTAATTTATCTAGAAATTTAGTCTTAAACAGAGATCTGTCATCAGGTATAAATTCTGCTTATTGATCACTGCAGGGATTGCAGCCACTTCTGGAATGAAACCAGGCAGCTTTTCAACACCACGCAGCACATCATACACCAGTGAAGGACAGATGCTGTCGCTCTTTAGCAAACCGATGTGTGACTGGGATTCAGGGAACCAGATCAACTAGCTGATTTGTCATATTTCCTGGCCCAAACCAGGAGCACCAATCTTTGCTTCCCAGGACAGGAACAAAAAAGAAAGACATAATCAGCTGGAACAGGAAGAGGACTTGAGGTGAACCAGACTCAGCAGCTTGCTCCATGACTCAATGCTTCCGTGTGCATCTCGGCATCACACTGACTTTTGTGGACACCCCAATTAACTACAAACAGCTTCTGATTTGCTCTTAGCTGTAACTGATGTATCTTTCCCATGATTCCTGCTTTCTTATTTCTTCATGGGCATATCTCTAGAGTTACTCTTACCTGCATCTATGGACCTGTCCGACTTTTTTGTTGGCCTCCGTAACACTGTATCTGACCCTTTGCACTTTTCATATGGGAGTCTTATTTTCTTACAATCCATCTTTTTAACCAAAGACAGTATTCTCTTCTGGTGTGCACGGGTAATTCTACAATGTTTGTCAACTCGAACCTGCTTCACAGAACCAAAGAATCCATCACAGCAGATCCAGGTAGCTGTCACCTGAGCACTACTACTACTAGTAGAGTGCACTACTGCTGAAAAAAATGGCAAAGAATGGGAAAATGTAGACAAACCAGTATAATTCGTAGTACGATTTCAGCATAAGATGATGTATTTATCTAGGATTTTCATATGAATTATGTGACTAAACGTTGACTTTTTTATGAGTAAAAAAGTAGAAAAGATTGCCTTTTATTATGGGGGAAACTGAGTTGTTGAGGGCTGGGGAATATTTTACTTGGAATCACTAGCAAAGCTAGGGCAGAAAGAGCACCATGGGTGCCCATTCATAAATGTGGTCACAAGCTCCTACTGAAAGGATTAGACTTGAACTCTTTAAAACAACCAAATGAACTCTAGCACACAAGAGGTGGAACCAAACAGATTGGAGAGCAAGGGCCAGAGTCTCCTACACTTAGCAAACTGGAGCATCTGCTGCATGGAACAGAGTTGATAATGCCTTGTTATACAAAATGTGGGTGATAGCTGAAGTGGATGCATTTAAAAATCTAAAAAAATACATGTATCATCTCTCCACGGTTTTCCCCTGACAATCCAGTCACCCTTCTAGTCACCCAAAATTTTTTGCTGTTGTAGCTTTCCTCAGACTCTCAGACAGCTTGTGACCTTGTTTATTCTTTAGTTTTAGAAACATCACTGTCTGTATTTTAAGATGCCTTAAAAACAACTTCTCCTTTTACAGTGCCTTCTATACAGTTTTCCGTCCTTTTCTTACTGCTTAGCAGTTTAGAAATGTTTCCATTGCAAAGAAAAATTGCGTACCTTAAATCACAATATAATTGTTTGTTTTTAAGAACAATCTTCATGAATTCAGAGGCAAAAAAGAAGATCTTTGGTCATATGAAACTCTCATGATACAGCAATTCTTGTCATTTCAGCTGAACCTTAATGAATATCTGCCTACTATAGTTTCTGTTCAATGGAGTGTGTGAAATAGCACATGAACAGGTTTGTGCTTATGCAACAAGCCTGCAGCATCAAGGCTAGCTCTAGGAAATGCAGTACCTTGTGCAAGTGGGGCAGTACGAGGTGTGAGGCAGCAGGCCCCTGTGTTTCATGGCTACCAGTTTTGCTTCCTTGGAAGCCCACCCTGAACTGGTTTCCAGGGGTAAGCTTGGCTCCGGTCTTCCGAGTTGTAGGGGCAGCTGCATAGCATCAGCCTCTCCTCTGCCTGACGCTGGCCCCATTCTGCTGGTTCCAACCCCCTCTGGCTTGGCTGACCACGGTGGCTGTTGTGACCTACGGCCCACAGGTGGGCTTGCTCCTGATCCAGCTTTCACAGGGCTACCCGGAGTTTGGGGTCCCCTTCAACGGCAGAGGTAGCATGCATCAAAGTTGTCTCCGTATAGTCTGAACTGTTGCATTGAAAAATCCTGCGATGCAACGCGATGACAACTGCAGAAGGTGATACTAGGACCAGCTGACCTGTCAAAATGCTGAGTTTGGCTCCTTGCGATAATACAGGAATAATGCAGGCCTCTCAGACGTCTTCTGTCCCGATGTAAGAGACCCCAATATCCACTGGCCATCTGTTACAAACCTACAGAATGGAAGAGAAGCACCAGCACAGGGCTATGAAGTGTGAATGATCCGGGCCAGGCTGTGTGGGAAGAATGAACGGAAAGTCATCTTACGGGTTTAAGCCCCAAGACTTGGGCAGTCCTGAGCTATGAAACAACAGGATCAGAGTCACCTTCCGATACAAAAGTGCAATTCAGTGACCGTGAGGAGCAGAGGCAGGGAAGAGAGGGACCGGTGGATTTAAGCCAGAACTGTTGTTCAAATGCTGACTCTGCCAGTTCCTCAGTGCATGACTTGGGATGAATCATCTCGTTCTGTGTGCCATTTACCCCTATGCAAAGGGCAAGCATGAGATCTCTGTCCTCAAAATAGGAAGAAGCTGCTACACCCTTGTGATTCACTGCAGGTGATCTGTATCTTCATATGCTCAATGACAGTAATTCCCGCATAAAGGAAGTTGATGCTTATATACAGGACTGGCTACAGGACAGGAGGTGGCACATTATTAATTAACCGATGGTGAAACTGATTGTGAGGAAGTATTACCTGGCACAAAACAGTCCCAAAGAACTTCCCGTTTCATTTAAAGGGAAAATAAAAAACTAGAGGTGCCAATTTAGATCAAAAGAGTAGAAGGGAGACTCTTCAAATTGGAACAGACCAGGTGCTTGCTACAGGGTAGAACAATGAGGGTGCCAGATAGAAGGGAACTGGATAAGAAGGATTGTGAACATATTTACAGCCATCTGGCACCCTCTAATTATCCAAATGACGAGGCTGCCTGAGTGCTCACCAAAATGTGGAGAGTGAGGGAAGGAAGGAGTTTGTTTGGGCAGAGGATCTTGAGTGCTTCATGCTTTCAACGTATGTTTTTTGGAAATGTTTTATATCACTTACAAGATTATTTATATTACTGGAGATGTAGGAAAATGATACCAGAAGGAAATGGAAGGGCTACTCCTTCTGGAGTTTTCCTTTCAGGTTTCTAAAAATCAAGTCAAAGGAAAGAAAAAATACAGTTTCTTGGGAGGCAGCATGAGGGATCAGGAATTAATCAGGAAAGCTGGCTTCCTTCTCATCTACGCCTCTGATGTGTTATTAGTATTATCTGAAGTCATGCAATTTTTAGTGGGAAACGTGCAGCAGCTGGAATCACGTTATTTAGGAAAAAAATCATAGGTTCTAGAACTACAGAGTAAACCTTTTAAAACAAGGTCATGGTGCTTACTCAAAAAGTAAGAAAGAAATTTAAAAGTTTATGTTTCTGAGCACCAGTATTATGCTTTTATTGGCCTTATTCATGATTTTTAATGTCTGGATTCACCAACATTACAGTTGTGTTATCTTTAAATTACTTTGCTTTGTCGAGCTTTCTTTTTGTGAATCAGGAGTTTTGACTTATTTTCTTGGTTTTATCACTGTCCAGCTGTGAGGACATGAATAAGAGCTTTCAGCTCAACTCCTTCTTCTTTAGAAAGATACTAACCTTTCTTTCCTACACGTTGAGAGTTTTAATTTTAGTGCTCTGCAGAAATGCAAGCAGCAGTATAATTCTTGTATTGCAATTACAGTATATGTACATCCCTTCACCTGACAGGATTGAATAATAAAACCCAATCGTTTAATGTGAAATCTTAGTATGTTTTTCTCTTCTTTCTGATCTGGGAGATATCATAGAGTCAAATACTGTGGTGTGATATTTTTAAAGGTTGAATAATTTTATGACCACTAATAACATCTGCTGTTATATCTTTTAAGAGAAAGGTAATCAAATTTCATGCTTCAGGGTATTAACTGATCACAGCAAGTGTCAAAATTGGCTCTGTATTTTATTCTTCTATCAGGAGCTAAACAGTACTGGGCTGACTGGTCTCCTAGTCTCATTCAATTGGGAACTAGACTTTAGTGACAAATAATTTGTCCTAGCATGGTGAAAAGCAAGGTACTGGATTTAAAATTTGACATTTGCCATTGCTCACATAGCATAGCAGATACCAAAGTAGAAGCCATGCCCTCTAAACAATCTGGAGTTTTCTTTCTTGATAGTGAGACAAGTGCACCTTACCTACAGCACAGTGTTAGTGACATTAAACCAGCAGAGTGGTTTCCCTGTCGGCAGCATATTATTGTCATGGGATCTAATCGCAAAAGGCTTCAGCTCCTGCTCCTTGAAATAAGACTCACTGAAATGAAGGAGACTGTAATTTTAGCCATTTGTAAACAAGCATTGTAGAAACAAGAATTTAATCAGAATTCAATATCCAGCACAGAAATAAAAGATGATCATGAGCTAAATAGTGCTCAACAACTCTAATAGGGAAGAACAGGTCTGAGGATGGCATGTTACACTTAGCAAAGAAAGCCATTTACTTTGGCAAAAAAAAAAAGAGATCATCGTGGTCAAACATTTTGAATGAGACATCAAACCAAGGCTTCACTGTGCTTGTGATCATGAAACTTTCCATGGTACCTAATGTAAGAACAGACATAAAATCACTGTGTTCTGTCAGATTCAGACCACTGATTTCTTGCATTTTCTATCTTTGATTTCTTCCTGTACTTAACAAAATTGCTTTTCACTTTGTGGTCTTAGTATTCCTAGTGAGCCATAACTTCTATAGAGCATTTTATGTCTCACAGTGTACCCCTTGTCATTATATCCTTTTGTGCTGGATTTCTCGTTTTTAAATATAATTGCATAGTTTGAATAAGTTCTTGGGTGTTGCAATGTAGGTATGTTTTTTTGTTTCCTCCTCTTTCTGTTACAGTTCCTGTCTTATCTTACAGCAAGTTTGCCTTCTCTTTTTTTGGTCATTTATGGGATGCTCCCAGAAATGCTGAGCCAAAGCGTTTCCATTTCCTCAATTTTGACTTGTTCTTTTTGATTCATTTTTAAAAAATAAAAATCCTTCTCATTTTTCATTCATTTGATTTGATTAATTCTTCATTCATTCAATCTTTGTGTCCAATTGGTAGGTTTTGGTATCATTTTTCAAACAAAAAAAATCAGATATAATTAGATTATATCACAGTTATATTACCCTCTTTGCTATGATGCCTCCAAAGAAATTCGTTATCGTTAAGCCGATAATGTACCAATGCTTGCAGGTTTTGGTATTATATCACAGTTATATTACCCTCTTTTGCTATGATGCCTCCAAAGAAATTGGTTATCGTTAAGCTGATAATGTACCAATGTTTCTGATGAACAAGCCGATCTCAGTATACAGTATTTCTTTTCAATTCCCTGATGATGATATGTCTGCCTCTACGTGTTGCCTCTTCTGTTATACTTACATCAAGACTTTTCATTCTCTGTCTATATGATACTGCCCAAAGAGGATCTGGTTTGCAGCCACAGTTCCCAAGCACTGTGGTAACACAGAGCAAATAAGAATTTGTCGTAGTGACTGATTATGGTTCAGTCAAAACAGAAGGGTCAATCTCCCTCCATTGGTATTAGAGGGAGCCTTGGATTAAAGATGTCTCACCTAGGGGGGAATAATCCGGCATTCAGTCCTGCATGTAGTCTGTTATAAAGCAAGAGAATTCACGGAAACTGAATCTGTGTTTCACATGATCAAGGTTCTTACCTAAATCACTGAACTATTTTCTTCGGTCCATAAAGAAGCTGATGGTGCCTCCAGAACAAATGGATAAGATATGAACAAAAGCTGGGAGATGTCTAAGAAAAGTAGGAAGAGCCCTTCTAAAAGCAGCACACATACCATCATTTGTGACAACACAGGCAGGAGCCAGACACTTGAAGAATGTTCTACGAGATAAAGGAGAGCTGAATACGAGCCGGTCTCACTGTCATTTCTATCATGTATTGTTCCTAAGTATGGAGTGCTCCCAACCCAGCCGTCACTGGAATGCACGCCCATTGCCTTATTAGCCTGCAGCCGCTCTGGGGCAAGTCTGGTAGCCACAGCTCAGCCGGGTCAGGACTAGCGCGTTATAAACTTTCCCCTGTCAGATGTTGCTAACGGCGTGAGACCCAGCCAGCTCTCTGGTTTCACTACTCACCCTCCCGCCCCAACAGAAGCAGGTTTAACAAACGCAGCATTGCGCTGAGCTGAAAGCCCAAGCTGCCCTGAGGATACACTTTCTTCGCGTGACGCTTTCAGGGCTTTGGATGAAGTGACTGAGTGCAGAGTAACGTTGCTGTGGTCCAACTGCTTGTTAGAGCACAGTAGGCAAAGTTATTTCAGGCTAAAAACTTGCTCAGTCTGAAGCCTGTCCTTTGCCTTCTGGGGGAGTTAGATGCATGTATTTTAGTGGGGAAAACTTTGCCATTAACCTGACTTCACTCTGCCCTTCCTGCATGAAGTTTATTGGAAGGTGAATGAAAAGTTGTCTTGCTCTGCCCTCTTATGATGGTATCATACTTCCAGCTGTTTTTTATTAGGTATGTCCTGTCTGCAGCTCCAAGACAGGCTTTTAAGTTAAAATATATGATAGCTATACAGATTCCAAGGTCTAAGTGACTATATTTAACAGTACTGATTGTAAGTATTGAGATACGCATTTTTGTATCACTCAGTTTTTTCTTCTCCTTTTTCAAATTTTCTTTTTAATGACATATTTGAATGTTTTACAACAGTGCGTTTACACCATAAAAACTGAAGTATTGCAAATGACACCTGCGTAAGGTAAGTCCACACAGCACAGGACCACAGAGGTCACATCCAGCTGGCCCCACACACCTCACTCCGAGGGTTTCTACCCTATTCTGTTCTGTTCAGTACAGCCCAAGCCAGCCCTGTCTACCTGCAGCGCGTGCACGAAGTTCGACTGCAAATACTTGCAAACAATCTGGGCTTAGATAAATTAAATTATATGTATTGTTCTTACAAACAAAATGGTCTAGAATAACATTTGCCCCTGGAGAACAAAAAGAGGCTAAAAATATTAGAAAATTATAAAATAATAAAGAGAAACTTTGCAACTTCTGACATACCTTTATTCATCATTTTTAAACAGCATGTGCAGAACTGAATGTCATGTCCAGTACATACATTCCTCAGTTCCAAAAGCTGGTGTAAAAAAGGGTGGCCCATGATGTTATTTGGAATTCATATACCCATCAGAGAGATTGCAGAGAACAGTGATGATATTGCAGCACTGTGCTAACATCCCAAGCTGGTCCATTTTTCATTGTCCTTTCACACAAAACCAGGAATACATGCAGCCAATCCATTGTGTAAAAACATGGGGGGCCAAAGGAAATGGCTGCAGTCTGACTTCAGGCCTGGAAGCTTATGATGAAAATGCCTAACTACATTAACTGAAATGGAAAGCCTATTCTCATGAGACACCAAAGGGTGTACATGGACGCACGTGGCAACACTTGTGTTGCAATTGTCACTTCCACTCACTGTTTTTAACCTCTAATTTTTCTGTTTAACTCAGCTTAGCAGTCAGTAAATATTTGAACCACACTCCAGCATTTCCACATGTTTTCTAGAGCTCCCCTGCCAGATATGCTGAAATACTTTGGGGATGCTGGGGTGCTACTGTCCTTTTAAAATGCCTGCAGTATACTTGTTGGTCTGCACTGAATCGTTTATCTGGTGTTCCCAAAACAAAATAACCCACACACCACCAAAAAAACATGCTTAGACAGTTAGAAGAGTTTTCCTCATCTACTTCCACTTTCCTCTCTCCTTTCTGTTTTTCATTGTCTTTTGCATTTCCTAGGTCCAGCTAGGACTGTCACTGAGTGACAGTGAGCCTCTCCTGTTGGTATAGGGAACCTTGATTTTGGGAATATCTTAATAATGGTAATGGACATACACAAAAATAACAATTCCAGTACTGTGAACAGGTGAATTTCTATTTTTCATTAAACAGGTTTTCTTTAAAATGCTTGCTTTTAATGTAAGTTTGAAAGTCACCTGTTCACAGGTGTGAACATACTTTGTGTCTCATGTGGGGTCAAAACACAGCTGCTTCCTGAGGTTTGACTGAAGTGAGCAGCAGCCACCTCCAACTGCACAGGGAGAACAGGAAAGTGCTTTTGCAAAAGAGATGATACTCTTAATATTGGGAGCTCCTCTGGACAGGAACAATCTTTCTTAACTGGTTGGAAAGCATTCAGTAAATTTCACATTCTTAAATAATAACAAAATGACAGCAGTGCCTCAAAATCCAGAATCAGTTTTCCTGAGTGACAAATGCTGCAATGTGCCAAGCTTTGCTTCTGCTGTTGAACCCACAGGAAACACACTCAGATGCAATGAAGATACGCAGCAGAGTGCAATAACAGCGTTGGGGGCTAAGTGGAAAGCAGAGACGTTGTTGATGGCATGGCAGTTCTCAGCTACAATTGTACCATCTTTGACACTCTGTCCAGGGTAATATACCCCTTCACATTTGTCCAGTGCTACCGTGCACTTCAAAGGCTTTGCGTAATTAAAAATACCTATTACATCTATGTAATAACTTTAATTATCAAAACTGTTCCGTAGAAAGTAAACCCAAACATACTAAGACTTCAGGATTCCAATTTCTAGCACTATAGCCAGCCTTAAAAGTTCAAAAATCCCAAGTCAGGTTCCAATGAAAATATGAGGTTTAAAAAGAAGTCTTTATGATTTTGTCAGAATGCTTTTTGCCTCTTGTGCATTTAAAAATGCCCTAGAATCGTGCTTTCCTTTAAAGCTTAAAGGGGTTTGATGGATGCATTTCTTAAATGATAGGGAAAATCATCCTACATTCACATGACTCCAGGTGCTGTGATTTTAAGAGGTATTAGTACAATATTCGTCACACAATTGTGAAAGCTGGCAACACTCATTTAGATATGCCACTTTCCCAAAAGCCCATAGAAAACAGATGGACTTTGCGACATGCCTGGAAAATTAATTAAATCTGGATGCTAGTGGACAAAGGAGAAAGGAAGAGCCAGATTCAAGGACGCCTCCTGAAAAATGTTTCTTCCTGTTAACAGCGGACGCAGGGCTGGGCATGCCCAGGCCGCACCAAGTGACTGAATACCTCCAGAATATGTTTGCTGCTCTTAAAGATATAGCGAATGAAAATATGTTTGTTTACCGCCAGAGACTGCTGAGAGAACTGTTGGCACTGTTGGACTGGTGCTAAACACAGCCTTGAACTTGAAGGAGTTGGTATATTTGTGAATCTCAACTTTACACTAACAAAAGTTTTGCAACTGTTGACTACAACTGGTTGTTCACATGCCCATGTTTTTGCATCCCCAGTAAACATGAAAGCTATGAGAAAGAGGGGAGGAGGAGAGGGGTGACAGACAGTTTGAGAAATGGAGCAGTTGTACAGGATTCTACAAGAAGTTCATCACATCCACTGAACCAAACCTTTTTTGACCCAGTTGTTGGGATTCTGTTTGCGTGCTCCTTCGTTACACAAACATTTTGTTATCCTTGTACAAATGCCACTGTCCTAGGGTCAGGACTGTGTGAGAAAGCAAGTAAATTCAATGACAATGCAAGAGAAAAGAGAACAAACTAGCTATGACCTGCAGCCATACAACCCCAAACTGGATTTCATTAGAGTTTATGAAATAAGCATCGTTAAGTCCTGACTGGGAGGAGAATAAGAAGCTGCCAAGAAACTCCCAGGTATGACAGGAAAGAGTCGCTCAAAACCCCAGCTACCTAGAAACACAGATTGATAACTCAGCATGTGGCACTTCTCAACAGAGGCCAATAATTAACCTTATCACTTTAGTTGTGTTAGAGATCAGTACGTGCTAGTCCTTTCGATAAAGAGAAGAATTCTCATTATTGCATTCAGTTATCGTTCAGCATCTAGTCTAGCATCCTGCTTCCAGAATCAGTTATTGATTAATGCTCCAAAGTAACACACAGCTCACTAGATGCATTATTTTTTGTAACGCTATTCACAGACGGGAGAGAGAAGTACTTCCCAAAAACCAGCGGTCCCTATGTGTAAGATTTGATTATCTTATATTAGCATGCGCGTTATGGCCCAGATTTTGAGCTGCAGCTGTGTTGTGCCGTGGGGACTGGCTCCTGTCTAATTTAGAGCAATGACAGATTAGGAATTGCTACAATTACTATGGTACAATGTTACTCCAGCCACAGCTCCATTTTCCCGATAATTAGCCCCTGCACCGGAAAACTTAGGAAGAAGATGATAGGAAAGTGGCTATACATCTCCTGGGGAGACTCCATGGCAGGTAGAAATACACCAGCGACTGAATCTGTTGAGAGTACAGCTGGTTTATGTGATTAGAGAAACATAAAGCAGTTAGCTATAGGACCAGATCCTCCACTGCAACTTACAGAGGTTAATTAATTACTATTATTACTTGTGTATTTAGGAAATCATCCTCTATATTTAGTAAATGCAATAGGATAAGAAGAGTGTTGGCCATAAAACACAGTAAGAACAATTGTCCTTCATGGATGATGGTAAGATACATCATGATAAACAAACTTTAAACAAACTGTGATCAGCCCAGAATATTTTGGCTTGGAAAAGAAAAATGAAAACAAACCCCCAAACCCAAGAATCTCAGGTACTAGACCAATTCCCACAAGACCAGGTCTATTTTTCTATGGCTATGTAAGACCAGGAAACAAAGTGAGGCTGGTGGCAAAGGAAAAGAAAACAAGTGAATGCTTTGGAAAGAAAAGTACTGCTATGAAGCTTTTGGACTAGTAAAAGAAAATTCTGTTTGTAGAAGATTTACTAAGAACTTAAAAGATATCTGTGGGAAAAGTATCAGATTCTGCTGCATTTACTAGCGCTTCAGTGTGCTCAGCAGGCAGGTTACCCAAGCATTTACAGGCAGGACAACTCCACAGGGTCAGCCTTGTACTAATCCAAGAGGGGATTTTTATCATCAAGTGTACCTGGGAATTTTACGGGGTCCCCTTCAGTACAGAAGGACTGTGCTACAAACCAGCCCCAAACCACTAGCACATGAGTAATGACCTGCACGATGCCAAGAAGAGCTTCTGTCCTTTCAAGGGCAAGTTAAACTAAAAAGCAGTGCAACAATTACAGTATTTTGTAGGGGTTTTTTTTTCTTCTTAGGCTATGAAGGACAGAGGTTAAATGATCTATAATACGGTAACCTTAAATGTTTTATGAGAGAACAGAAAGAGCAATATTGTTTACAGTAGATTCTTCCTTCTCCCTTTCAGGTACGCTGAATTTTTATTATCTAAGAGCAAATTCTGATGTAGCATTATATTTTTACTAGACTATCAAGAATATACTCCCCAAATATTGTGCCAGTGGCCTCAGTGGTGTGCAAGTCCTAAACATGACAGACCAAGAACCAGCAACTACATCTTTTGGACAGTTCATTTAGAAGAGTGAATGTAGAAGAGAAGGCAAACTTACTTTCTTTTTTTGGTAAGAAATTTGGAGTACTAATTTCACAAAGCTAATGCATACCAGACAATGTAGTACAAGCTCCTCCAGGCTGTTAGATGAATAAGGTCTTTCAGGCACTGCACACTGCCCCGCTTGTTCCCTAAAGTAGTGCTTTCTGGTAGCTAACCTCTCAGCTGGCAAGAACAGAGGACACTGGACCAAGTGCCATTTGTCTGCCAGCTTAAAAAAAGTAGAACCACCCTTACAGCTGTTCCATTCTGCACTTCCTATTACGCACTTTCATTGCATCTGACACTATAGATGAAGACACACGATACTCTTTAAAACTAAAAACTCCCAAGTTTGATGAGCTCAGCTATCAGAATCCCGCTAAAAGTCAACTCTAACCATCTCAGAGTTTTCAGAATCAATCACACCTAGCTTGCACACTCTGAAAATCATAACACGCTAAAGTCAATCTGTAACTTCTCATCCCGAACAAATGCTCCTGAAGTGAATCAGGAAGCAATAAATGTTTTTAGAATGCAGCCTATTGTCATAGTTCCCTAATGAAGGGGAAAGTAATTACCTGTTATGTATAACTCCTGAATGTTGTAAAGACAGGGGTTACAGATGAAGCATTATGGAAACTATGTATTTTTTACAATGTGAAACCAAGTAACTTTTTAGATCACCTTGAGTTCTTCAAGCATCGTTACAGACAGAAGCACATGCTACTTATTTTGCTGCATTTTCATCCTTACAATACCAAGTTTAATGAAATGAACACAGCTAATGTGTCCAGAACCTTCCAAAATATGTCATTTTAAAGAGTTACTTTGACTCCTTTACAGTTAGAAGATAGCCCAAAGATAACTAGGTTGTGATTCCCTCCCCTACCAAACACAAAGCTCGTCACTGGTCGGACTGTCGTGGAGATGGTGCCCTCTGGTGCTCATTCTTCCTAAACCAGGGGCCAGATCCCATCCACGGTGCCTGGAGCCCACCAAGTTCACAAGCAGAATCGGTAACACGGGGTTAAAGAATAACCATCAGGACATTTCCATGGAACTGCAATTGTTTTTATAACAATTTTCCCTTCCTCTTTCCTCCGTCTCCCTCCCTATTTACTGAGTGGCAAATGACAAAATAATACTGGTATTACAATAGCATCCAGGTGCCTCTACGAGTGGCCCGAGAGCCTCATTTCCCTGTGCCCTGTACGGCACTGTGCATGCACACATTAACAGAAAAATATATGCATATAAGAACAGCAAACCCACAAAACGACAGGAGGATCGCTGTCGGCAGCCTAAGTGCTGACCGCTTCCAACTCCAGACCCCAGGAGCCCGCCATGACCCGCGGTTGGGTCCCAGGGCCAAGCAGCCCACCACCATTCCAGGCACCTGCCAGACGAGGTCACTCCACAACAAGAGAAAGGAGATGCTCCCATCGTGCCTTCCCTTGCATTTTCACAGAATAAGAGACACTCCCCTATATAGTTTCAAGTGTCTCAGGACAAAAACAAAGTTTCCGTTCTGCCCTTCCAGAGCACAGCACCGCTAAGTACTTTTTGACAGCCGTTATTTCCCCCAGAGCATGGTGCAATGTCTTCATACGTGACACTGACTACTGAACTTGCGAGCCATCACCACAGCGCATAACTGCGTCTGATTTGGGAATTTACACTGTACAACTCTTGGTGTTGTTTCTAGTGATTCTAACTTCGTCGGTTTTATGGCTGCTTTCTATCACTGGAATCATGCAAGACAACTGGACCCGGTCTTTGTCTTTGCACGTCCATGCAAGCTTTCCATTTACTTACTCCAGCCAGAACAAAACTGACTGGCTCTGGGCACTGCTGCTGTTAACACTCACCCGATTTGCCACTGGTGTTTGTAGAGCTGCTAATAGTCATCACAGAGAGTTGGGGAAATGAAGCAAAATTCTGTAGCTGAGTGATTGTACCTTGTGTGTTCTTTTAAGTTGCTTTTTTTCTAATTACGCCATACTGGAAACATCTGAGAGACAGCAGGTTTTGCATATATTCTAAACTATCTTCTAAATAATAAATCCAGAAAAACAGAATTGCTTGTAAAAGCAAATTGAGTTTTAATAAATGTTTTTGCTTTCACTTTCTTAATTATGTCACTTTCCTTAATTATGCATAGCCGTTTCTGAATTATCGTGATTTACCCATGAGTAACTCCATTGCTTCAACTTTAAGTGTGTGGCCAACACTTACACAGATTAAAGATAAATAACTACGAGACTATGGGTCTGAATACTACCAACCGCTGAGTAATTTACAACATTTAGGGGCAGATTCGCTAAACGACTTAAGCAGGTCCTTAGTACTTCAGAACAGAGTACTAAGTCCCTTTCTATTAGATGAGTATTAACTATACATTTAAGCACATGCCTATGTCACAGGGACTTCTAGTTCCACTCCCTCTCCGCCCCTGGCCCTCACAAAGAGGCCAGTGCAGCTTCTTCCTTGCAGGGGGTAAGAGAACTTGTCTTGCTCTCCAATTCTCCCTCATCTACTCTTCCTTCTTTCTAAACTACACCTTTCCCTTCTACACAGCAAACAATATTTGCACTAACCTTGCATATAGAACTGATGTTTGATTCCTAGTGAAAGTACATTTTCTATACCACTAGAAATTCAGGTGTACTAGAGAAAGGAAAAAGAGACCTATTTGGAGAACTTGCAAAAGTTGTAACTAAAGCACTTCAAAAGACTTGCAGTAAAAGACACACAGCAAGAATTTCCAAATTTAAACGGTTGTCTCAGTGGGCGTTTCATATTACTATCTTCTTCATGATTCCTCACTTTGTTCCAGGAAATATTTTTTGCTTTTCAATAGTATGATGTTCCTGGAATCTTCTTTGTAGTGAAAATGCTTAACCTTAATGTAGAAATTATGCAGAAATTTAAGCCTACAGCTATTCAGAAATTCAGAGCAGAGATACATTAATATTCTTCCTCCTTCCATCCCTCCTCATTCTTACAAAGGTACAACTAGTCTGTTCAGACCTGTGATTTGAATGAGTAACTCTAGATGTCTGTGTAAAAAAAAGAGGCTCTCGCAGGGAAAGCCTCTCTTATTAATTTGTGTAACATGTTAATGTAAGAGATTTCACTAACAACCAACCTTACTACCCCTGGCGATATACATCAGTTTGAGATGGAAATACCCCTCATTATATCCTAAGATAAAACATTTTAATCTGAAGAAGTCCGTGCTTCAAAGCAAGCCCCAAACACATGCATTTACCTTTAACACCAAAAACTTTAAGTATTTTAAGAGGTACAATCTAAGCTTGCAGAGCTATATTAACTTCAGCACGAGTATTG
>NW_009231377.1:97942-104980 GCF_000690835.1 Fulmarus glacialis
TGTACACAGGAGGTGTGATTACACCCAATATTTAGCATTAAAAAGTCATAGCTTGATTACATATGGAAAAGAATTAAAGACATGGAACATCCTGGGTGGGCCAGCCCACAAAACAGACCCCTTTCATGCACCGGTGAAACTCTGCTTCAATGCAACAGATCTCGACACAAGGCAGAGGGGGACAGTTGGTGCAGGAAGGAACGGGCCCTTTAAAGCTTCGCCTCGTAAAAAATTGCTGTCGGATCTGGGCCTTTCCTACCGTTTTGTGCCGACTAACTGACCTTCACCTCCTGTGGACTGATTGGTTTGCAGAGTGTTCTCCATGGCTCAGGTCCAGAACTTTATATATGCCACAAGCTCTTTCAACATTTTATGGTGCAGGACCACAGTTGTGTAACAAGATGGAGATAATCGGGCTGTCGCAGCTTGCTTGCAGCTCTGCTCCATTTTGAGCCTCCCGTTTCAAACAGCTGAGGAGGCTCCCCACCTGTTCCCGGAGCTCCCAGAATCCCAGAACCACAGCCACCTCTCCTTTTCCACATCTCTCCAAACAATTTGTTGTTGGTTTCACCACACCTCTGTCTTCAGTCTCTTTGAGGAAGTTTCCTTAATCGTTTGAAATTGGCTCTGGTTTTGGCTGTTCTATGATTGACCTCACCTTTGAGCCGTTGAATGCTGTGCAGAGTTTAGACAATCTATCAGAGGAGAATTAGGAGTCTATTCTCTGATGATTTAGAGAAAGTCAGGTCCCTGTTTCCTTGCAAGTGCTTAAGGAAACATTTTATTTTATACACATACATATTTAAAAAAGAAAATCTATATATCTGTGTGTGTATAATACATATATATTTTAAAGGAACTACACTTATTCACTACTCTGACAAGAATTAACCAGGACTTTCCTAAGCTATTGCCGACTTCTAAATGGAAGGAGAAAGGCAGTAGACATTATGCAAAATGCTTTCTTGTAATTGGAGAAAATGACTTCACAATATGCAATTAAAAATAATTAAAAGTACTAAACTGTAAATCACTATCTTGAAACAAGCACTGATTTTGAAGCTGATTTCCTAAGTTGAACTCTTATTTAGAGGAATGAATACATCTTGTTGATGTTTGATTCTTGTTTAATAGTGTGTACTGTGATAAAGCAAACTATTTTGGGGTGAGGAAAATTTCAATCTATCTTTTCAGAAGATTTTTCCTCAAGTAAAAATATCACGACTGAGCCTTTAATAATAGCAAGGTAATTGATAATGCAGTGTAGTTTAACAACTTCCTGATTACCAATTCCTTCCTGACAATTACTTCTTCTGTGGTCTCATCATCCATTTAGGCAAGTCCACTTGATATTCCTCATCTAGAAAACATGCTTTAAAATATTTACTAACCTACACACTACACAGATTAAGAATTCTAAATTGTAGATATGAGAAGTGCTTCTTATTCAGATACTATGCTGCAGAGCAATTTACTTCTTTGCAGGACTGCTGCCGAGGTTAGTGGCGGGTTTTGCATAAAAGAAGAACCACTAGCTGCTTCTTGGATGCAAGGTCTCATTTAGGTATGTGCCACTTGGCTTTATGACTAAAATATTGATAAGGAGACTGATGAAAATCAAATTCTAATCCAGTAAATTTGATAGAATAGCTAGCACGTCAGCCACAATTGTTTTAATTCGTCACTCCACTGCGAAACAATTAATTCTTGATTTGAAGAATTATTGTGTGTGTGTGTGATTTTGTATCCTGACTTAATTGAGCTTTAATTACTTTGCTCATGTTAGTATTAGTAATGTTTCATTTTCTCCCTTTGAATTTTGGCATTGAGGTACCCCTGTGTTCTGGCTGATACTAACCACTGCTCTTTCACATGAAATACTGTTCCTGTATACAGTCCACTTTTACTGACAATGTGAATATGCTGCATAGAGACTATTTCATCAGTGAACAAGGGCAGTATGTGGACACCTACACTGTACTCTGGCTAACAAATGCAGCTTCTGACATGGAAGGTCTGTACAGCAATTACTTTATAACTGTAAGGGAATTTCACCCTTTTGTTCTCATTACTGGTGTGTGTTTATTTTCCAGTGACAACATCTGAGTCAGAAAACCATATAAAAGTTACAGAGCTATAAAGGAGATCAAAGGTATGTCTGTCAAAGAATGAAACTGAGCCGTAAGGACCCTTTCAAGAACATGGTCTTACAACATTTTTAAATTGGTTTTTGTTCAGTTTAGGCAAGTAACTTCAACTATTGTAAAATTTATGGTTAATAAGTCCATAAGGATGAATGCAGAGAAGGATGAAAATATATATATACACATGTGAAAATCAACCGTAAAAGTCAGTAAACAAAACTGTATTTCAGTATACTTAAAGTACATTAAACAGTAAGAAAGTTCAAATATTTGGCTTTAATGCTGTGTAACCTGATGTCACTTGGATGAACAACATTAGCTGGCTGAATACTGATTCTTAATAAACAAACTAATGATTTAGTTTCCTGGAAATTAAACAGTAAGTTTCCTTTTCTTCTCTGCTAGAGGCTGAAATGGAGATGCAGGTATCTTTGTAAAGTTTAACTTTTTTCCCTGCAAGTTGAGAATTTCCCTGAAGAATGAGAATTTCTTTCAACTTAATGTTTTTAGATTATTGTAACTTACGTGTGATAAAAAATTTAAATTCTTAAATTTTAAAATACATCCAGGGTACTTTTTAACTGGCTCAGTCCTCATGTTCTTACCCTCATTGATACTTCATAATGAGTTGATAGCTAGTAAGTATGCTACCTATGAGTGTGTGTGTATGTGTATACATGCATTTTTATTAAACAGAAGGGGTTTTTTTCTTTTTAGAGGCAAAAAGTTCAGCTGGTTTTATGGCATTTTTACATACCACATTGTTCTTACAACTTCTTGCACGAAATAGGGCACAAACTATTTGAATTTTCAAGTCTGATCCTACTACTTTTTGTGTAGATCCTCTATCAGTGATACTGATGAAAGAATAGACGGAAGAGAATATCCTTGTTAGTTTTCAGAAACACAAATTATCAAAGTCATTCATTTCAGTAATAATAATAGTTTTTGCTGTAATACGGGAGCTCATTAGGAACAAATGGCAGCATAGAAGAAATACCACAGCATACTTTTAGGTAGAAAACCAATTATGAGTCATCACTGTGACGAAGCTGAGAGAAAAAACTGTGATTCTAAAATGTATTAGGAAAGGCACTTGCTGCAAAGATCTGTTAATATCAACACGCTTTTAGGCAGGAGCTCCCTTCCAATCTTAGGTTCCTAATTAAACATTATTTCTGCATGTCCCTAATATTCCCATGAAAGATATATTCCCAAGGGAGAAGGATATGACAAAATTGTCCCATTTTCTTTGTATCCCCCATGTCTTTAACTACTTCAAGATTTGCTCTAAAGCTCTTGCATGAGTGTATCAGAGGAAACGTACCACCACACAGGTTTATCATAAAGTTACCACGCAGCTTTAAACAAATATACAAATGTAATTAAATTTGTCAGCTGATACTGATATAACTAACAGAATCTTCCACCCCTGAAAAAAAAATCCCCAGAGATTTTCAGTTTATCTTAAACAAGTGCCCAAAAGACATGAGCTCAAACACATTTCTGACACCCCTCTACCAGAAGAGACCACAAGGTCTGGCCCCCTTGGGTGGGAAGGCTTCCCATCACAAGCTCCCTTCCTAAAGCCTACTGCACACCACAGAGGCTTCCCTCTGTTTCACAAGTTTACCACCTAAATTTATATCTGAGCCCATCCTAGTTTTCCCAGCTCACGTCTGCATTGGAACGCAGGCCAGAATTTCATCCCTTGGGCTTGTTCCACACTGTGGAACGACTGCCCTTCGTTTTGTGTTCGGTAACTGCTTCTAACGGTGCCTTATCTTACCTTCAGAGGTAACTGTCTTCTACAGTATCACAGTGCTGGTTTGAGCTCTCTGAGGGTCTCAGACATCACCACGCTAACTTCTTTATTGTTCTGGAGGTTACATGGTGCCAACAATTCCTCTGCCAAAATAAGTTACTATTAAAACAACACTGTCATGAGGCTGTATTTAAAATGTTTAAAAAAAAAACCAACCCCACAAAAAACCAAACCAAACCAAACCAAAAAACAAAAACCAAACCCTCAACTATAGATAAATTCTCTTTTTGGCAATTATTTGGTGAAGCCATTTCGGAAAAAGCATGTGAATATTTTATGTTTTCCTGTAGACTGTGTTCCTTATCATGCTTTAACTAATAAAAAACATAGTATCAAGCAAACACAGAAATAATAGCAAAACAGAATGTTACTCTTAAATACCATGGTGAAAATCAACAATAAAAATATCTTAATACACAAAGCAGCCACTTTGGAGGACTACTTAGTGAGGATAGCTGTAGTCTGGGGAGGGTAGTCTCTCCTTTATAGCTGATGGAAAGAGAGGGGCTCTTCTAGGAAGCAATTGGCAGCAGCTACATGAAGCGCTGCTGTCTGGCGGAGCTGCTCACACTCCACTGACTATGCAGAGGTATCATTTTTGTTTAGAACAGGACCATTTTCTTTTTTGCTTTCATTTTCTGTTATCTCGCAAGATCCGAGATGTCTGATGTCTGTTACATGCCTGTTGGAGAGTCTGTGTCCCCTCCTCTTCTGCGGGTCTCTTGGGGACAGCTGTGACATGGCACTGCAGTTTCTCGGCATGGAAAGGGCACGCAGCGACTGCCCAGCGAGGCAGAACTGGAACTGGCTGATTACACAGCGCCGAGCAGACCCGGGTAAAATCACCCCAGGTACCTTTAGCAGCTCTTGAAGAACCTATCCAGGTACCTCAATAAAGGCTATTTGTACAGCTCTGTTTTAATGGACAGAAACTATTAACGCTTCACCTAGGTGGAGCTGAGGAACTCTAATTTGCGACTCGTCAGTCGTCAATATGATTATTTTATTTCAATTAACTTTACTGTAGAAGGAAATGCACATCAAACATACCATTTTAACATATTATATTAATATAGGAAAAATATCTCTTTTTTCCCAACACAAAACCAAATATGAAGTCTGTGGTCATTTTTTTTCCTAGAACAGAATCCTTTTCCTCAGTGCCAAGAGTTCCCAGCCTCTATGTATACTGTGGTTTTCTTTTGGTTTGTTGTTGTGGCCGTACATTTATTTTTGGATTCTCCCTCATTTTTGGCAGTTAAATTAGAAGCATGAGGAAAGGGTTTCCTCAATTATTTCTGGGGCTGGTTTTTGTTGGTTTTTTTTTAGATGAGACACACTCGAAGCAGAAACTGAAGCATACTATGAATTATAATTTTAAAGTTGAAAAACCAGAGGAGTGTTCCCCAGAAGATAAAGCTGTAACTCAAGTGAAAAATCTCCCAACAGGAGTAGCACCAGAAATTTCACCGCCCCAGGCTGTGCTCTGCAGAAATAAATTTTCTGCCATCGTGCTCAAAGCAGCTGCTGTCACGGACTTTTTCTGTTCCCATCCTATGCATTTTGCTACCCTAGGGCAGCTGCTCCATTTGTGCCAGACCTGCCGATCGATCAACAACAAATGGAGGGCATGAGTGTGTGCTTACAATATGATACAATCTTACTCAGGCTGCAACCCCAAGCACAACCAAGAGACTCAGAAATTAGGAGAGAAGTAAAAATAATTTAAGAATTCTTTTTATCTCCTAACTTCTGAACTAATCTCATTCTTTGGTTCAGACATTTGCAATGTTTATGATCAGTGAAACTGGTGTGTATTTTTTTAGTATACAGCAACAACTCCTGGTGCCAAAATCAACACACAGTACCGTTTACTGTTGAATGTGGCAGTTTTCATTTTGATAATTCTCATTACTTCATCATACAGCTCATAGTATTTTACACTTTTCTCCAAGCCCAAATTCCTGAATTCATGTGATTGCATGAGAATGTCAGCTTCCCCTTTATCACATAAAAATACAGATGAAGAAACTTGAAAGCATGCTGCCTGAAGGCCAGACATTGAGACACCCTCGTGGTTTTATATCCTCAACAGTACGATTTTTTAAAACTAATTTCATTTGGGGGAGAGGGAGAGTAAAGGGGAAAAAAGGCTAACTCATCAACTTGGAATGTGTGGGAATGTCAAAGAATAGTTGTTAGTTCTTGGTTACGTTACAGATGAAAGAAAACCCTTTTGTTAAGTCTTACCTGCACTAGGGTTAAAATAGTTGCTAAAAGGATGCCTGTCCTATGCAGGTCTAAAGATACAGCGCACAAGCATGACCAGGGAGGTTGCGACAAAGCAGGAGCAGTATCTTCGCCAGCACCTGGTGGGACCTGCAGAGGCAACAGCGCAGGAGTTTCCTGAGAAACACAACTCGCAAAACCGGAATTCCAGAATCCCACAAATACCTGCCTTGCTGTCTAAGGAAGAGCGAGTTTATTACCCCTTCCCTCTGCAGGAGTACCCATACCATCACTGCCCTTGACCCTGGCACCTGCTTTCATGAAAAAGTACCCCAAATCCTTTCTGGGACTGTGACTGTATCAGATTTACCTGAAATTAGGCGATAGTTACTGTGGAGAAGAAGGTGAGAAAAGGGGAAATTTGTCAGGTAACCCTGCATGTGCCACGTTTCCTTGGGAGAGCAGGCCAAATTTGGGGAATGGACACATGAATTACATTGCAGCACGAGCTGCATGAAAACACATGCTTTAAAAAACAGTACCAGGTTTTAACTAGGGAAGAATTTCTTCACATTTTCACGCTGAGCATTTGTACCAAAGTCCAGCTAAACTTGTCCTTTCTCACACATGACATTGAAAAAAACATTTGGGATTAGAGTTTATACTTCTTCTGTTTGGACTCGGAACCAGAGTCTGGGGTTTATACCACTTCTGTTTGGACTCGGAACCAGAGTCTGGTTTTCACCCCCACCACCGGCAAAAAGCTCACAAAAACTGACAGGAAAAGCCTCTCTTGGGGGGTGGGGGGGAAGCAGAAAGGGAGGTAGAGACTGGTTTAGG